>NC_084560.2:46052920-46060420 GCF_033978685.3 Nerophis lumbriciformis
TTTATCTTTATTTTTGCACTCGGGCGAGACGGGAATGAAGGTACATGATTTATTTATTTATTATCAAAAAAAGGAATAAATGAAAGCGCGCACAGTGGCGGAGAATAAACTATGAAACCAAAAGACTATAGCAAAAAAGTACAAATGAAAAGCACGCACAGTGGCGGAGAACAAACTATGAAAAACAAAAAGACTATAAACATGGAACAAAAACTTACTTGGCTTGGACAAAAATAGTTGCATGAAGAATGGACATGGGAAGCATGGACAGAGCATAAATGTGGTGAGGTCGTCAGAACGACAAACTGAAAAGAATGAACTTAAATACTATGGACATGATTAGTGAGAGCAGGTGCGTGACTCAAAACGTGAAACAGGCGCGTGACGTGACAGGTGAAAACTAATGGGTTGCTATGGTGACAATCAAGAGTGCACAATGAGTCCAAACGTGGAACAGGTGAAACTAATGGGGTAATCATGGAAACAAGTCAAGGGAGTGAAAAGACAGAAACTAAAGAGTCCTATAACTAAACAAAACATGATTACACAGACATGAGAGTGTTAAGTGTAACGGTGGTATAACAGTATCTAAATAGTAACGTAATAAATACAATTATAAATAATAAATAGATGTAGTGTATCTAATTGGCGGACCAGCCAGGTCACGTCCATTTTTGTGTTAATGCCAGCATAGTTGGTAATGATACGATTCGGACTGTGCAATAAAGCAAAATAAGCAATACTTTTACTTTTTAAATGCTTATACTATTCCAGAATATTAAGATTTGCACTGGATGTTTACTTTTATATTTGCACATTAAAAAGCAAATAAGCTACTTTTAATTTTGTTAAATGTTAAAAGTTGTAAATGTTTACATTGTTACAGAATATTTTGTCATGTTGTTGTCAATGTTGACTGAGTGGCCATACTTTTTTTTTTTGTAAATAAAAGCCATGCCTTTTGAAAAAACGGGCCTACATTTATTTTTTCCTCTTCATTTTAAATTAAAAAAATAATCGGTAAAAGGAAAAATAATCTACAGATTAATCGAAAAAAATAATCTATAGATTAACCGATTAATCGAAAAAAATAATCTATAGATTAATCGATAGAAAAATAATCGTTAGCTGCAGCCCTAGTTGAATTCAATCCTAGGTAAAGCAGTCAAACTGGACGTTTGCACGTTGCAACACAACGCCTACTCTGAATTGTAAAACTTCCAGTCGCCATAAGGCCGCGTTATTAGCATGTTTATCTTGTGGTGTTTTGTCCTTAAAGGTTTTTCACCTACTAAAGAAGCTAAAGGCTACTAAAGGCTACTAAAGACAGCTAAAGAAACTAAAGTCTACTAACACTGCTAAAGACTGCTAAAAAGACTAAAGAAGAAAAAAAGAAGCTGTTTCTTCGTTGGAAAAACTGTTGCAAACTAAAGGAAAATAAAAGGAATAAGTAACTACGGTCTGGTCTTTTGAGTGAAATCCAGAAGCCACATTCAGCATTGGTACATCCCTTCAAGTGTGGGATAAGCACAGCGAAAAAAGCAAAACACTTGACAGTTGTTGTATGCACACTGTGTCGAGCGGAAATGGCCTATCATAGCAGCACAACGGCTATGAATGAACATTTGAAAAGAAAACACCCGACAGCGTTCTTGCCATCACCATCAACTAGTCAATCGTCCGCGTGAGTATACGTTGTCATCATTACACAAAAACATGAATGTGTCATTTGTATCTGCGTTGTAAATTCATAAACTAAAACACTGTTTCGCTCTGAGAGGCGCGTTTGGCGTGCCTGTTCAGTGTTTACAAAGACGCGCTCCTCTTTAACGCTAACGTTAACTAGTTGTGCAAATACCTTTTACAACATTAACAGTTACATATACTATGTACAAACCAACAATTAACTTTCACTTTAATCATACTATCATTGTTGCGTTATTAAGCAAAATAAGCAATACTTTTACTTTTGTTGAAATGTTTACACTGTTACAGAATATTTCCTTTTGCACTTTTTTGTATTGGATGTTTATCTTTATTTTTGCACATTTTAAAGCAAAATAAGCAATACTTTTACTTTTGAAATGCTTATACTATTGCAGAATATTAAGATTTGCACTGGATGTTTACTTTTATATTTGCACATTAAAAAGCAAATAAGCTACTTTTAATTTTGTTAAATGTTAAAAGTTTTAAATGTTTACATTGTTACAGAATATTTTGTCATGTTGTTGTCAATGTTGACTGAGTGGCCATACTTTTTTTTTTGTAAATAAAAGCCATGCCTTTTGAAAAAACTGGCCTACATTTATTTTTTCCTCTTCATTTTAAATAAAAAAAATAATCGGTAAAAGGAAAAATAATCTATAGATTAATCGAAAAAAATAATCTATAGATTAACCGATTAATCGAAAAAATAATCTATGGATTAATCGATAGAAAAATAATCGTTAGCTGCAGCCCTAGTTGAATTCAATCCTAGGTAAAGCAGTAAAACTGGACGTTTGCACGTTGCAACACAACGCCTACTCTGAATTGTAAAACTTCCAGTCGCCATAAGGCCGCGTTATTAAAGGCGAGCATGTTTGTTCAGAGGGGAGAGCTCTTGAGGAACAACATGTTCATGTTTACGCAGCAGAAGATTCAGCTCTGATAGCCTCAGTGAAAATGAACAGTGGGGGGGGGGCTCGTCAGAGGTGGGGACGGGGGACGGGGGGGGAGCAGAAAGAGAAAGAAGTGGAGGAAATTTGTGGAATCCCATCTGAGATGGCCTCCCTGATGGATTCCTTTTCCTGTCAGCTCAGACGAGAAATGAAAATTAACTCTTGATACGGCCACGCTGAATTAGACAGAAGGAGGCGAGAAGTGGGGTAGAGGAGGAGGGGCCCTATGGGTGCTTGTGAGAAGAAGAAAAAGTCGACACTTTTTAAGGATTCCATCCTTGTCATTTTCAATTTTCTGCTCTTTTGGACATGCTTGTATTCAGAGTCCCCAACATCGACTCGCCATATCAATCCTAATTAGACAATCTGGGCCCGCCAAGGACGGGGAAGCGGCTTATTTGCATAATTTAATCATAAATACTCAGCGATACATATTTCCAAATGCATTTGTACAATTATCTTCTCATCCTTGGGGGCGAAAAAGCATTAATATGATCAGGCAATAATTCTCTAAAAAGGGAAAACAGGGAGGACCTTTTTTTTCTCTTCCTCTTTTAAACTGCAGCTTTGGGCTATATGAAAAATTAATTAATTTCAGAGGAAAATCAATTTCTCCATGTGACCGTATTAGACGGCGACGACCCAGGGCCCGCATTCCGTTCCCCAATCAGGAAATCTCATCTGCAGCCTCTAACTTGTCACTAGCGTTTAGCGTTTCGTAGCGTCGGCGACTCGCGCTCGCTAAATCTGGCGAGCAGGTCGCGGGGGGGGGCGGGAAGAGGAGGGTCGATGAAGCCGTCAGCGCTCCTCCTCAGGTGGATAATTATCAGGTAAAAACTCACTGGTAACACCTCTTATTTCATACCTTGGATAAAGTAATATGATTTTAACACAGTTAATTGCTGCTATAATCATAAAATTAGCTGTTGCACAGCTAATAAAAACATATGTAGGACATTGTTTTTTTTAAAGTACAAAAAGTAAAAGGATTACAAGTTAGCCCTTTGAGACACTTGTGATTTAGGGCTATATAAATAAACATTGATTGATTGATTGATTGATTGAAGTTGGACGGTTCCGGGTTTTGCAAGGATTTTGTTAGTCATGTATGATGTCTTTTTGTTATTTTTTTGTGTGTGATGTGCAGAGGTGGGTAGAGTAGCCAGAAATTGTACTCAAGTAAGAGTAAGGAGTAGTCACCCAAATATTTACTTGAGTAAAAGTAAAAAGTATGTTGTGAAAAAACTACTCAAGTACTGAGTAACTGATGAGTAACATACACACACACATATATATATATATATATATATATATATATATATATATATATATATATATATATATATATATATATATATATATATATATATATATATATATACACATACATTGATATATACAGTATATCATTTATATTTATTTATTTTGCCGTTTTTGTTTACATGTTAAAGGTGTTTTAATGAATATACATGCATGTTTAACACATATAGATTCCTTTCTTTCATGTTGACAAGAATATAAGTTGGTGTATTACCTGATTGTGATGACTTGCATTGATTGGAATCAGACAGTAGTGATGATAACGTCCACGTTTTCAAATGCAGGAGAAGAAAAGTTCCTCCTTTCTGTCTAATACCACATGAAAGTGGTTGGTTTTTGGCATCTTATTTGTCCAGCTTCCATATTCGTTTTTATACACTTTACAAGAAATACATTGGCGTCAAACTCCGTAGCTTGCTAGCTTGTTTGCGCTGGCTTTCGGAGACTCTTATTTTGAAAGCGCAAGCGCGATGGAGCGGCACTTTTATTGTGAAGACAGGAACTGTGCAGTCAGTCTTTAGGCTTGTGACGGGATGTACGGTTGAAATAAAAAAGTGTCTTTTTTCCTTCACACTTTTGATTGATTGATTGAAACTTGTATTAGTAGATTGCACAGTACAGTACCACTAAATGGTAACACCCCAATACGTTTTTCAACTTGTTTAAGTCAGGTCATGTGACCGCCTGGCTCTGTTTGATTGGTCCAACGTCACCAGTGACTGCATCTGATTGGTGGAACGGAGTGAACGTCACCAGTGACTGTATTTGTTGAAACGCAGGCACTTTGAAGGTCTGTCTGACAGACCAAAACAAACAAAGCGTGCATTAACAGATCGATAAAAATTAGTAGCGAGTAGCGAGCTGAATGTAGATAAAAGTAGCGGAATAAAAGTAGCGTTTCTTCTCTATAAATATACTCAAGTAAAAGTAAAAGTATGTTGCATTAAAACTACTCTTAGAAGTACAATTTATCCCAAAAGTTACTCAAGTAGATGTAACGGAGTAAATGTAGCGCGTTACTACCCACCTCTGTCAGTAACCAATGTGAGTAAATGTTAACATTTAACAACGCGTATTTTCACAACTTCATTTTTGTCGTTTGTTGTGTTATTTTCCGTAATCAACAGCTGTTTACATAGTCTGAGAGCAGCATCTGCTGTGTCTCGCTACGACCTCACCCTTTTTCACTTCAGCGCGGCGCTAATTCTCCTTGTTGCCAATAAGACTTGGAAGCCGGCGCAGACAAACCAAGCAAACACGCGTCTTTGCCATGCAAATGGGCTGCAAAGCCACAAACGGCATTAAGAGCGTGGCAAAACAAAAGCTTCTCTAACAAGTCAAATCTGCAGCGTCTTCACTCCATGTTACTTTTAGGGGATTTGCTTGAATTACTACTCAACCCCCCCTCTTTTTTTCTTCTACACTTGTTCCAATTGGATGAATGTCAAGTTAATAAAGCCCTTCTGATTTTTCAAGGAGACTATTTGCGAGAGGGAGGGGGGGGGGGGGGGAGCAGCACACCTTGCCGCCATCTGCCACCTGCACAGTTGACTTGAGCACATGTACTGTACCTAATCAAATTTAGCACAGCTCCACTGAAGGATTAAAAAGAAAAAAAGAGTCAAATTTGACTTTCAAGGAATAGATTTTGGATTTTAAACAGGCTTTGTGTATTATTATCTCCTCACCCGACTAGGTCCCCCGCCACCCGCACACCCCTGTCTAATCAGGCATCCGTCACTCTTGTTTTTGAAGTTATTATCGCCGGGATGCGGTTGCCGGGTGACAGGGTATCTCGGCGCTCTAACAGGGTAAGCATTTTGAATGGAATCCAGAAATCTCCCCCGAGTACCTGTAAACACATCGGCGCCTTGTAAGAAAACAAATATATTATAAGAGAGCTCGGCGGAGAAGAGGAGGAAGGGAGGACGGCGCCGGTTGTGGTGGGGTAAGAAGGGGGCGGTGCGGGCTTTTTTTTTTTTTTTTTTTTTTTTTTTGCGAGCTGGCACTCTCGGTGGCAGCTCGCGCTGAGCGCTAAGCAAAACAATTACCGTCATTTGCAGATGCGCACCAGAGTGTGTTTAGGCGTAAACACTCCAAAAAACGAGGAGAGAACGAGGCAGGGGTGACGGCGCCCGCTAGAGATGCGCGGTTTGCGGGCACAACCGCGGAGTCCGCGGATTATCCGCGGATCGGGCGGATGAAATTAAAAAAAAATTAGATTTTATCCGCGGGTCGGGTCGGGTCGGGCGGTTGAAATAAAAAAAAATTACATTTTAAATAGATTCAGGCGGGTGGCAGTTAAACCAATTCGGAAATATACAGGTAAAAGCCAGTAAATTAGAATATTTTGAAAAACTTGATTTATTTCAGTAATTGCATTCAAAAGGTGTAACTTGTACATTATATTTATTCATTGCACACAGACTGATGCATTCAAATGTTTATTTCATTTAATTTTGATGATTTGAAGTGGCAACAAATGAAAATCCAAAATTCCGTGTGTCACAAAATTAGAATATTACTTAAGGCTAATACAAAAAAGGGATTTTTAGAAATGTTGGCCAACTGAAAAGTATGAAAATGAAAAATATGAGCATGTACAATACTCAATACTTGGTTGGAGCTCCTTTTGCCTCAATTACTGCGTTAATGCGGCGTGGCATGGAGTCGATGAGTTTCTGGCACTGCTCAGGTGTTATGAGAGCCCAGGTTGCTCTGATAGTGGCCTTCAACTCTTCTGCGTTTTTGGGTCTGGCATTCTGCATCTTCCTTTTCACAATACCCCACAGATTTTCTATGGGGCTAAGGTCAGGGGAGTTGGCGGGCCAATTTAGAACAGAAATACCATGGTCCGTAAACCAGGCACGGGTAGATTTTGCGCTGTGTGCAGGCGCCAAGTCCTGTTGGAACTTGAAATCTCCATCTCCATAGAGCAGGTCAGCAGCAGGAAGCATGAAGTGCTCTAAAAATTGCTGGTAGACGGCTGCGTTGACCCTGGATCTCAGGAAACAGAGTGGACCGACACCAGGAGATGACATGGCACCCCAAACCATCACTGATGGTGGAAACTTTACACTAGACTTCAGGCAACGTGGATCCTGTGCCTCTCCTGTCTTCCTCCAGACTCTGGGACCTCGATTTCCAAAGGAAATGCAAAATTTGCTTTCGTCAGAAAACATGACTTTGGACCACTCAGCAGCAGTCCAGCTCTTTTTTCCTTAGCCCAGGTGAGACGCTTTTCGCGCTGTTTCTTGGTCAACAGTGGCTTGACACGAGGTATGCGGCAGTTGAAACCCATGTCTTTCAAGCGTCTCTTGGTGGTGGATCTTGAAGCACTGACTCCAGCAGCTGTCCACTCCTTCTGAATCTCCCCCACATTTTTGAATGGGTTTTTTTTCACAATCTTGACCAGGGCGCGGTGATCCCTATCGCTTGTACAGTTTTTCTGACCACAGTTTTTCCTTCCCTTTGCCTCTCCATTAATGTGTTTGGACACAGAGCTCTGAGAACAGCC
>NC_084560.2:46065420-46075420 GCF_033978685.3 Nerophis lumbriciformis
ACAAGGAGAAGTACCTTCCATATGAGGACCGGTTAGGACCGAAATTGTGGTCCCAATTGTGGTCCTAATAGAGAGCCAAATACTACAGTCTGTGAACATTGCTCCAAAGTCCGGATTTTTTTGTTGATTTAATGTGCATACAAAAGTAAACATTGACAGGCACAAAGCCAGCGATATATGATAAAACAAGACGGTAGCTAAAGAAAGACTTCCTTATTCATACCCCGGAAAAACCGCCAGACTTTTGTCACAATTTTGCCAAGTAAAATTCTGATTATTATCGTAATATTGCCAAAATGTTAAAGTTTTCTTATAAAAATTGCGACTTTTATCGAGTAAAATTAAAGACTCTTTTCATAAAATTGCCAAAATGTTAAGCTTTCCTTGTAAAACTTATCGAGTAAAATTCCGAGTTTTATCATACCGTTGCACAAATGTTCAGCTTTTTCTTGTGAAATTTGGAAAATCACGACTTTCATCATAATACTAGAGGTAGGCATTTTTCGGAGGTCTCAAGAAGGTAACAAATACAAGAGCGTGCGTGTGTGTGGGGGGTACATGTGTGTGGCTTTTAATCAAATATCGATCCAGGGTTTTAATCATCGCATTAAAACATATGGAGCTCCAAAATTATTGATAATAAGGAGTGATGTATTAATTCCTCAAGAGTGTGTGTGTGTGTTCTTGTATTTCTATTCTTCTTGAGACATCAACAAGGAGAAGTAGGAACAAGTTTGGACCGAAATTGTGGTCCCAATACAGAAAAGCCATTGCAGCTAATAGAGAGCCAAATACTACAGTCTGTGAACATTGCTCCAAAGTCCGGATTTTTTTGTTGATTTAATGTGCGTACAAAAGTAAACGTTGACAGGTGCAAAGCCAGCGATATATGATAAAACAAGACGGTAGCTAAAGAAAGACTTCCTTATTCATACTTTTGTCACAATTTTGCCAAGTAAAATTCTGATTATTATCATAACATTGCCAAAATGTTAAAGTTTTCTTATAAAAAATTGCGACTTTTATCGAGTAAAATTAAAGACTCTTTTCATAAAATTGCCAAAATGTTAAGCTTTCCTTGTAAAACTTATCGAGTAAAATTCCGAGTTTTATCATACCGTTGCACAAATGTTCAGCTTTTCTTGTGAAATTTGGAAAATCACGACTTTCATCATAATACTAGAAATAGGCATTTTTCGGAGGTCTCAAGAAGGTAACAAATACAAGAGCGTGCGTGCGTGTGGGGGTACATGTGTGTGGCTTTTAATCAAATATCGATCCAGAGTTTTAATCATCGCATTAAAACATATGGAGCTCCAAAATTATTGATAATAAGGAGTGATGTATTAATTCCTCAAGAGTGTGTGTGTGTGTGTGTTCTTGTATTTCTATTCTTCTTGAGACATCAACAAGGAGAAGTAGGAACAAGTTTGGACCGAAATTGTGGTCCCAATACAGAAAAGCCATTGCAGCTAATAGAGAGCCAAATACTACAGTCTGTGAACATTGCTCCAAAGTCCGGATTTTTTTGTTGATTTAATGTGCATACAAAAGTCAACGTTGACAGGTGCAAAGCCAAGCGATATATGATAAAACAAGACGGTAGCTAAAGAAAGACTTCCTTATTCATACTTTTGTCACAATTTTGCCAAGTAAAATTCTGATTGTTATCATAATATTGCCAAAATGTTAAAGTTTTCTTATAAAATTTGCGACTTTTATCGAGTAAAATTAAAGACTCTTTTCATAAAATTGCCAAAATGTTAAGCTTTCCTTGTAAAACTTATTGAGTAAAATTCCGAGTTTTATCATACCGTCGTACAAATGTTCAGCTTTTTCTTGTGAAATTTGGAAAATCACGACTTTCATCGTAATACTAGAGGTAGGCATTTTTCGGAATGTCTCAAGAAGGTAACAAATACAAGAGTGTACGTGGGTGTGGGGGTACATGTGTGTGGCTTTTAATCAAATATCGATCCAGGGTTTTAATCATCGCATTAAAACATATGGAGCTCCAAAATTATTGATAATAAGGAGTGATGTATTAATTCCTCAAGAGTGTGTGTGTGTGTGTGTTCTTGTATTTCTATTCTTCTTGAGACATCAACAAGGAGAAGTAGGAACAAGTTTGGACCGAAATTGTGGTCCCAATACAGAAAAGCCATTGCAGCTAATAGAGAGCCAAATACTACAGTCTGTGAACATTGCTCCAAAGTCCGGATTTTTTTGTTGATTTAATGTGCGTACAAAAGTAAACGTTGACAGGTGCAAAGCCAGCGATATATGATAAAACAAGACGGTAGCTAAAGAAAGACTCCTTATTCATACTTTTGTCACACTTTTGCCAAGTAAAATTCTGATTATTATCACAATATTGCCAAAATGTTAAAAGTTTTCTTATAAAAATTGCGACTTTTATCGAGTAAAATTAAAGACTCTTTTCATAAAATTGCCAAAATGTTAAGCTTTCCTTGTAAAACTTATTGAGTAAAATTCCGAGTTTTATCATACCGTTGCACAAATGTTCAGCTTTTTCTTGTGAAATTTGGAAAATCACGACTTTCATCATAATACTAGAGGTAGGCATTTTTCGGAGGTCTGAAGAAGGTAACAAATACAAGAGCGTGCGTGCATGTGGGGGTACATGTGTGTGGCTTTTAATCAAATATCGATCCAGAGTTTTAATCATCGCATTAAAACATATGGAGCTCCAAAATTATTGATAATAAGGAGTGATGTATTAATTCCTCAAGAGTGTGTGTGTGTGTGTTCTTGTATTTCTATTCTTCTTGAGACATCAACAAGGAGAAGTAGGAACAAGTTTGGACCGAAATTGTGGTCCCAATACAGAAAAGCCATTGCAGCTAATAGAGAGCCAAATACTACAGTCTGTGAACATTGCTCCAAAGTCCGGATTTTTTTGTTGATTTAATGTGCGTACAAAAGTCAACGTTGACAGGTGCAAAGCCAGCGATATATGATAAAACAAGACGGTAGCTAAAGAAAGACTTCCTTATTCATACTTTTGTCACAATTTTGCCAAGTAAAATTCTGATTATTATCATAATATTGCCAAAATGTTCAAGTTTTCTTATAAAATTTGCGACTTTTATCGAGTAAAATTAAAGACTCTTTTCATAAAATTGCCAAAATGTTAAGCTTTCCTTGTAAAACTTATTGAGTAAAATTCCGAGTTTTATCATACCGTTGCACAAATGTTCAGCTTTTCTTGTGAAATTTGGAAAATCACGACTTTCATCATAATACTAGAGGTAGGCATTTTTCGGAGGTCTCAAGAAGGTAACAAATACAAGAGCGTGCGTGCGTGTGGGGGTACATGTGTGTGGCTTTTAATCAAATATCGATCCAGGGTTTTAATCATCGCATTAAAACATATGGAGCTCCAAAATTATTGATAATAAGGAGTGATGTATTAATTCCTCAAGAGTGTGTGTGTGTGTTCTTGTATTTCTATTCTTCTTGAGACATCAACAAGGAGAAGTAGGAACAAGTTTGGACCGAAATTGTGGTCCCAATACAGAAAAGCCATTGCAGCTAATAGAGAGCCAAATACTACAGTCTGTGAACATTGCTCCAAAGTCCGGATTTTTTTGTTGATTTAATGTGCATACAAAAGTCAACATTGACAGGTGCAAAGCCAGCGATATATGATAAAAACAAGACGGTAGCTACTTATTCATACCCCGGAAAAACCGCCAGACTTTTGTCACAATTTTGCCAAGTAAAATTCTGATTATTATCATAACATTGCCAAAATGTTAAAGTTTTCTTATAAAATTTGCGACTTTTATCGAGTAAAATTAAAGACTCTTTTCATAAAATTGCCAAAATGTTAAGCTTTCCTTGTAAAACTTATTGAGTACAATTCCGAGTTTTATCATACCGTCGTACAAATGTTCAGCTTTTTCTTGTGAAATTTGGAAAATCACGACTTTCATCATAATACTAGAGGTAGGCATTTTTCGGAGGTCTGAAGAAGGTAACAAATACAAGAGCGTGCGTGCGTGTGGGGGTACATGTGTGTGGCTTTTAATCAAATATCGATCCAGGGTTTTAATCATCGCATTAAAACATATGGAGCTCCAAAATTATTGATAATAAGGAGTGATGTATTAATTCCTCAAGAGTGTGTGTGTGTGTGTTCTTATATTTCTATTCTTCTTGAGACATCAACAAGGAGAAGTAGGAACAAGTTTGGACCGAAATTGTGGTCCCAATACAGAAAAACCATTGCAGCTAATAGAGAGCCAAATACTACAGTCTGTGAACATTGCTCCAAAGTCCGGATTTTTTTGTTGATTTAATGTGCATACAAAAGTAAACGTTGACAGGTGCAAAGCCAGCGATATATGATAAAACAAGACGGTAGCTAAAGAAAGACTTCCTTATTCATACTTTTGTCACAATTTTGCCAAGTAAAATTCTGATTGTTATCATAATATTGCCAAAATGTTAAAGTTTTCTCATAAAAATTGCGACTTTTATCGAGTAAAATTAAAGACTCTTTTCATAAAATTGCCAAAATGTTAAGCTTTCCTTGTAAAACTTATTGAGTAAAATTCCGAGTTTTATCATACCGTTGCACAAATGTTCAGCTTTTTCTTGTGAAATTTGGAAAATCACGACTTTCATCATAATACTAGAGGTAGGCATTTTTCGGAGGTCTCAAGAAGGTAACAAATACAAGAGCGTGCGTGCGTGTGGGGGTACATGTGTGTGGCTTTTAATCAAATATCGATCCAGGGTTTTAATCATCGCATTAAAACATATGGAGCTCCAAAATTATTGATAATAAGGAGTGATGTATTAATTCCTCAAGAGTGTGTGTTCTTGTATTTCTATTCTTCTTGAGACATCAACAAGGAGAAGTAGGAACAAGTTTGGACCGAAATTGTGGTCCCAATACAGAAAACCATTGCAGCTAATAGAGAGCCAAATACTACAGTCCGTGAACATTGCTCCAAAGTCCGGATTTTTTTGTTGATTTAATGTGCATACAAAAGTAAACGTTGACAGGTGCAAAGCCAGCGATATATGATAAAAACAAGACGGTAGCTAAAGAAAGACTTCCTTATTCATACTTTTGTCACAATTTTGCCAAGTAAAATTCTGATTATTATCATAACATTGCCAAAATGTTAAAGTTTTCGTATAAAAATTGCGACTTTTATCGAGTAAAATTAAAGACTCTTTTCATAAAATTGCCCAAATGTTAAGCTTTCCTTGTAAAACTTATTGAGTAAAATTCCGAGTTTTATCATACCGTTGCACAAATGTTCAGCTTTTCTTGTGAAATTTGGAAAATTACGACTTTCATCATAATACTAGAGGTAGGCATTTTTCGGAATGTCTCAAGAAGGTAACAAATACAAGAGCGTGCGTGCGTGTGGGGGTACATGTGTGTGGCTTTTAATCAAATATCGATCCAGGGTTTTAATCATCGCATTAAAACATATGGAGCTCCAAAATTATTGATAATAAGGAGTGATGTATTAATTCCTCAAGAGTGTGTGTGTGTGTTCTTGTATTTCTATTCTTCTTGAGACATCAACAAGGAGAAGTAGGAACAAGTTTGGACCGAAATTGTGGTCCCAATACAGAAAAGCCATTGTAGCCAAATACTACAGTCTGTGAACATTGCTCCAAAGTCCGGATTTTTTTGTTGATTTAATGTGCGTACAAAAGTCAACGTTGACAGGTGCAAAGCCAGCGATATATGATAAAACAAGACGGTAGCTAAAGAAAGACTCCTTATTCATACTTTTGTCACAATTTTGCCAAGTAAAATTCTGATTATTATCACAATATTGCCAAAATGTTAAAAGTTTTCTTATAAAAATTGCGACTTTTATCGAGTAAAATTAAAGACTCTTTTCATAAAATTGCCAAAATGTTAAGCTTTCCTTGTAAAACTTATTGAGTAAAATTCCGAGTTTTATCATACCGTTGCACAAATGTTCAGCTTTTTCTTGTGAAATTTGGAAAATCACGACTTTCATCATAATACTAGAGGTAAGCATTTTTCGGAGGTCTCAAGAAGGTAACAAATACAAGAGCGTGCGTGCGTGTGGGGGGTACATGTGTGTGGCTTTTAATCAAATATCGATCCAGAGTTTTAATCATCGCATTAAAACATATGGAGCTCCAAAATTATTGATAATAAGGAGTGATGTATTAATTCCTCAAGAGTGTGTGTGTGTGTTCTTGTATTTCTATTCTTCTTGAGACATCAACAAGGAGAAGTAGGAACAAGTTTGGACCGAAATTGTGGTCCCAATACAGAAAAGCCATTGCAGCTAATAGAGAGCCAAATACTACAGTCTGTGAACATTGCTCCAAAGTCCGGATTTTTGTTGTTGATTTAATGTGCGTACAAAAGTAAACATTGACAGGTGCAAAGCCAGCGATATATGATAAAAACAAGACGGTAGCTACTTATTCATACCCCGGAAAAACCGCCAGACTTTTGTCACAATTTTGCCAAGTAAAATTCTGATTATTATCATAACATTGCCAAAATGTTAAAGTTTTCTTATAAAATTTGCGACTTTTATCGAGTAAAATTAAAGACTCTTTTCATAAAATTGCCAAAATGTTAAGCTTTCCTTGTAAAACTTATTGAGTAAAATTCCGAGTTTTATCATACCATTGCAGTACCCCGCCTTCCGCCCGATTGTAGCTGAGATAGGCTCCAGCGCCCCCCCGCGACCCCAAAAGGGAATAAGCGGTAGAAAATGGATGGATGGATGGATGCACAAATGTTCAGCTTTTCTTGTGAAATTTGGAAAATCACGACTTTCATCATAATACTAGAGGTAGGCATTTTTCGGAATGTCTCAAGAAGGTAACAAATACAAGAGCGTGCGTGCGTGTGGGGGTACATGTGTGTGTGTGTGTGTGTGTGTGTGTGTGATGCATCAAATCATGTGTGGCTTTTAATCAAATCAAATCAACTTTATTTATAAAGCACATTTAAAATTTACCACGGGGTAGCCAAAGTGCTGTACAATGGACAGGTTAAAAGATAAAACGAGTACCGAGCAAACACAACACAACACAAACAGAACACGATAAAAAATAAATAAATAAAATAGAATAAATAAAAACAGGTTCACAGCAGGTGTATTGCAGGATGGATATCACTATCGATCCAGAGTTTTAATCATCGCATTAAAACATATGGAGCTCCAAAATTATTGATAATAAGGAGTGATGTATTAATTCCTCAAGTGTGTGTGTGTGTGTGTTCTTGTATTTCTATTCTTCTTGAGACATCAACAAGGAGAAGTAGGAACAAGTTTGGACCGAAATTGTGGTCCCAATACAGAAAAGCCATTGCAGCTAATAGAGAGCCAAATACTACAGTCTGTGAACATTGCTCCAAAGTCCGGATTTTTTTTGTTGATTTAATGTGCGTACAAAAGTAAACATTGACAGGTGCAAAGCCAGCGATATATGATAAAAACAAGACGGTAGCTACTTATTCATACCCCGGAAAAACCGCCAGACTTTTGTCACAATTTTGCCAAGTAAAATTCTGATTATTATCATAATATTGCCAAAATGTTAAAAGTTTTCTTATAAAATTTGCGACTTTTATCGAGTAAAATTAAAGACTCTTTTCATAAAATTGCCAAAATGTTAAGCTTTCCTTGTAAAACTTATTGAGTAAAATTCAGAGTTTTATCATACCGTTGCACAAATGTTCAGCTTTTCTTGTGAAATTTGGAAAATCACGACTTTCATCATAATACTAGAGGTAGGCATTTTTCGGAGGTCTCAAGATTCTAACAAATACAAGAGCGTACGTGCGTGTGGGGGTACATGTGTGTGGCTTTTAATCAAATATCGATCCAGGGTTTTAATCATCGCATTAAAACATATGGAGCGCCAAAATTATTGATAATAAGGAGTGATGTATTAATTCCTCAAGAGTGTGTGTGTGTGTGTTCTTGTATTTCTATTCTTCTTGAGACATCAACAAGGAGAAGTAGGAACAAGTTTGGACCGAAATTGTGGTCCCAATACAGAAAAGCCATTGCAGCTAATAGAGAGCCAAATACTACAGTCTGTGAACATTGCTCCAAAGTCCGGATTTTTTTGTTGATTTAATGTGCGTACAAAAAGTCAACATTGACAGGTGCAAAGCCAGCGATATATGATAAAAACAAGACGGTAGCTACTTATTCATACCCCGGAAAAACCGCCAGACTTTTGTCACAATTTTGCCAAGTAAAATTCTGATTATTATCACAATATTGCCAAAATGTTAAAGTTTTCTCATAAAATTGCGACTTTTATCGGGTAAAATTAAAGACTCTTTTCATAAAATTGCCCAAATGTTAAGCTTTCCTTGTAAAACTTATCGAGTACAATTCCGAGTTTTATCATACCATTGCAGTACCCCGCCTTCCGCCCGATTGTAGCTGAGATAGGCTCCAGCGCCCCCCCGCGACCCCAAAAGGGAATAAGCGGTAGAAAATGGATGGATGGATGGATGCACAAATGTTCAGCTTTTCTTGTGAAATTTGGAAAATCACGACTTTCATCATAATACTAGAGGTAGGCATTTTTCGGAATGTCTCAAGAAGGTAACAAATACAAGAGCGTGCGTGCGTGTGGGGGTACATGTGTGTGTGTGTGTGTGTGTGTGTGTTGCATCAAATCATGTGTGGCTTTTAATCAAATCAAATCAAATCAACTTTATTTATAAAGCACATTTAAAATTGACCACGGGGTAGCCAAAGTGCTGTACAATGGACAGGTTAAAAGATAAAACGAGTACCGAGCAAACACAACACAACACAAACAGAACACGATAAAAAATAAATAAATAAATAAAATAGAATAAATAAAAACATGTTCACAGCAGGTGTATTGCAGGATGGATATCACTATCGATCCAGAGTTTTAATCATCGCATTAAAACATATGGAGCTCCAAAATTATTGATAATAAGGAGTGATGTATTAATTTTTCAAGAGTGTGTGTGCGAGTATTTATCTCATTTTTTTTCTAGAAATGTAATCGATTGTCATAAATCTCTCATGATAATTCTTGGCATGGACATTTATAATCATTACAGCAGACTGGACGGGAAGTCAATAAGATGTGATAAACTAAGGTTAATGCAAAAGGTAATTATTATTCCATGCATGAGTGCCCAAAAAAAAGTTGGGAAATTGTGGAAAACTTTCCAAACTTTTTCTGTTACTTTTCTTGCAAAAAGGAGAGAAAAATGTCAACTTTGGGAGGTTTATTCCACGCACTCACCTGGCGTTGGTGCAGTCGTTGTAGAGCGTCTCGAAGTCCTTCCTGGAGATGAGCTTGCAGCGGTTGACGCCGGGCTGGATGGCGCCGAGCCCGCGGAGGATGCGGACCTGCTCCACGTTGCACACCACCGGCGTGATCTCCAGCCGCTTGAGCTTGGTGTAGACGGTGTGGAGGCCGCCCACCAGGTGCTTGAGGAACAGGTCGAACGCCTGCGGCAGGCAGATGAGCTCGCAGCCGTCCACGGTGAACGACGCCACCTTGGCGCCGCGGAGCTCCACCATCTTGCACTCGTTGTTCTGCGGGATGTTCTCCACGGGCGACGGCGTGGAGTAGACGGGCTTGCCCGGCGTGGGGATGCCCGGGCTGCCGGCGGCGAGTAGCTCGGACCGGAAGAGCGCTTGCTGCTGCTGCTGCTGGGGGAGAGGCGGCGGCAGCGAGAGCGGCGGCGGCGGCGGAGGAGGCAGCGGTGACGGCGAGGAGGTGACGGACGTCGGGGACGCGGTGCAGCTGGGAGCGGACATCATCGGCGGCGGCGGCAGCACGAGGGCGTTCGGCGGGAGGAGAGCAGCCGGGACGGCGGCCATGGTCACCTTGCACCGGCGGGGGATTAAAGGGAGGGGAAGACACAACAAAAAAAAAGAGCCGGAAGAAGTTGAAAGTCAGCCAGCGAATTAAAAAAAAAAGAATCCACGCGGAGTTTGTGAGC
>NC_084560.2:46077920-46082920 GCF_033978685.3 Nerophis lumbriciformis
CATGCTCATATTTTTCATTTTCATACTTTTCAGTTGGCCAACATTTCTAAAAATCCCTTTTTTGTATTAGCCTTAAGTAATATTCTAATTTTGTGACACACGGAATTTTGGATTTTCATTTGTTGCCACTTCAAATCATCAAAATTAAATGAAATAAACATTTGAATGCATCAGTCTGTGTGCAATGAATAAATATAATGTACAAGTTACACCTTTTGAATGCAATTACTGAAATAAATCAAGTTTTTCAAAATATTCGAATTTACTGGCTTTTACCTGTATATATATATATATATATATATATATATATATATATATATATATATACAACCTGGCCCCAGGCCAAATTTTTTTGACCCAATGCGGCCCCTGAGTCAAAAAGTTTGGGGACCCCTGGTCTGGTTTTTCAATATCACTTGACGAACTAGCAAACGGACAAACACAAATATGATGCACCATTGAAAACATATCAGTTTTCGTATTTTTTTTATAGTTGTATAATCGTACAGTCCTGCATGAGCCGCCCTGAAAACAGCTAGCTCGCCATCATATACCCAAAAACAAATATGCAACGCTCCACATTTGTTGACACTTTAAAAAAACGTATTCTAGCACGGTTTGAATTCAGCCGATGTGTCACATTATCCGTCACGAAACAGGAAGCGACATGCTCGTTTACAAGGGTACAGGCCAAAAAAAATTTGTCACGTTTGTTAAAAAAAAAAAAAAAAAAAATCTTGTTTTTAGAGGCAACCCCCAAAATAAAACAATGTTAGGGTCCTGTTAATCATTGCCATGTGCTGCCTCATTGTTGTCAGAGCCCACGCTGCTGATTGCACAAATGCGTTTGGACAATTTGTTTACAGTCCGACCTTGTAATTATTGTTATAATGATCACTTTAGGTCATTTCAGGGAATCTTTACGCATATAAAATAAATGTAAAGAGTGCATTCCACATCGGGGCTGTAAAGACACGCCGTGTGTCATTTTCCAATTATCATTCAAGAAAAGGAGGCGGCCTGTAGTGTAAAAAAATCAATGGCTGCTTAAAATTCATTGTGCCGGCGATCCATTTGCCCTTTATGTTGGTAACCTTTCACTTAAATATGCACCATATTAAGATTTCATTATGTACAATGAATGTTTCTGCAGAATATTGTTTGCACAGGTTAACTGCCAAACAGCGCTCGTAACGGTCGGGGTGGGGGGGGGGTAACATATATAAGAATCATGTAGGATAATATATGAGGAGATAAGTAGGTATTAAACAACGGGATGTTTCAGACCATGGTGTCTTTCAACAAAGTGGGTGGGCTGCACACACGTGACCCCACTTGTGACAACACCCGCTTCTTAACAAAAGGAAAACAAGTTATTGCTGGATGTATGAAAGTGAAGTGTGCAAAACAATATTTATCCTAAAACATTGTGGAATGATCTCCATGGAACTTTTTTTTGCAATGTGTTGCTGCCATTAAATTCTAAGTTAATGATTATTTGCCCCAAAAAAAAGAAGACGTTTCTCAGTGTGAACATGAAATATGTTGTCTCTGCAGTCTATTCAATTGAATATAAGTTGAAAAGGATTTTGTTGTATTCTCTTTTTATTTACCATTTACACAACGTTGTAAATGGTAAATAAAAACTTAATGGTTGCTGAGGTAGTTAAAAAGCTCCTCGGTGGCAAGGCCCCGGGGGGTGGATGAGATCCGCCCGGAGTTCCTTAAGGCTCTGGATGCTGTGGGGCTGTCTTGGTTGACAAGACTCTGCAGCATCGCGTGGACATCGGGGGCGGTACCTCTGGATTGGCAGACCGGGGTGGTGGTTCCTCTCTTTAAGAAGGGGAACCGGAGGGTGTGTTCTAACTATCGTGGGATCACACTCCTCAGCCTTCCCGGTAAGGTCTATTCAGGTGTACTGGAGAGGAGGCTACGCCGGATAGTCCAACCTTCGGATTCAGGAGGAACAGTGTGGTTTTCGTCCTGGTCGTGGAACTGTGGACCAGCTCTATACTCTGGGCAGGGTCCTTGAGGGTGCATGGGAGTTTGCCCAACCAGTCTACATGTGTTTTGTGGACTTGGAGAAGGCATTCGACCGTGTCCCTCGGGAAGTCCTGTGGGGAGTGCTCAGAGAGTACGGGGTATCGGACTGTCTGATTGTGGCAGTCCGCTCCCTGTATGATCAGTGTCAGAGCTTGGTCCGCATTGCCGGTAGTAAGTCGGACACGTTTCCAGTGAGGGTTGGACTCCGCCAAGGCTGCCCTTTGTCACCCATTCTGTTCTGAACTTTTATGGACAGAATTTCTAGGCGCAGTCAGGGCGTTGAGGGGATCTGGTTTGGTGGCTGCAGGATTAGGTCTCTGCTTTTTGCAGATGATGTGGTCCTGATGGCTTCATCTGGCCAGGATCTTCAGCTCTCACTGGATCGGTTCGCAGCCGAGTGTGAAGCGACTGGGATGGGAATCAGCACCTCCAAGTCCGAGTCCATGGTTCTCGCCCGGAAAAGGGTGGAGTGCCATCTCCGGGTTGGGGAGGAGATCTTGCCCCAAGTGGAGGAGTTCAAGTACCTCGGAGTCTTGTTCACGAGTGGGGGAAGAGTGGATCGTGAGATCGACAGGCGGATCGGTGCGGTGTCTTCAGTAATGCGGACGCTGTATCGATCCGTTGTGGTGAAGAAGGAGCTGAGCCGGAAGGCAAAGCTCTCAATTTACCGGTCGATCTACGTTCCCATCCTCACCTATGGTCATGAGCTTTGGGTTATGACCGAAAGGACAAGATCACGGGTACAAGCGGCCCAAATGAGTTTCCTCCGCCGGGTGGCGGGGCTCTCCCTTAGAGACAGGGTGAGAAGCTCTGCCATCCGGGGGGAGCTCAAAGTAAAGCCGCTGCTCCTCCACATGGAGAGGAGCCAGATGAGGTGGTTCGGGCATCTGGTCAGGATGCCACCCGAACGCCTCCCTAGGGAGGTGTTTCGGGCACGTCCGACCGGTAGGAGGCCACGGGGAAGACCCAGGACACGTTGGGAAGACTATGTCTCCCGGCTGGCCTGGGAACGCCTCGGGGTCCCCCGGGAGGAGCTGGACGAAGTGGCTGGGGAGAGGGAAGTCTGGGCTTCCCTGCTTAGGCTGCTGCCCCCGCGACCCGACCTCGGATAAGCGGAAGAAGATGGATGGATGGATGGATTTACACAACGTGACAACTTCACTGCTTTTGTATTTCCTCAGTCTATGGTTATCATCACACTTTACCCGTTTTGCCATCACAAGTACAAACCCCGTTTCCACATGAGTTGGGAAATTGTGTTAGATGTAAATATAAACGGAATACAATGATTTACAAAATCATTATCAAGCCATATTCAGTTGAATATGCTACAAAGACAACATATTTGATGTTCAAACTGTCAAGACTTGGTCCTGGGTGTGTGCTTTTCCGGGATGCAACAGAAAGTTGGCACGGGCGAGACGGGAATGAAGGTACATGATTTATTTAAAGATTATAAATACAAAAAAAAAGGATCAAACAAAAAGCGCGCACAGTGGCGGAGAATAAACTATGAACAATTAAACAAAACTTGCAAACTATGGCTTGAATAAAGAAAACTTACTTGGCATGGACAAAAAAAGGAGCAGCGTGAACATGGACATGAAAAAATGGACGGAGCATAAATGTGGTGTGAGGTCGTCAGGATGAACAACAGAAAATGAATGAACTTAAATACTTATGGACATGATTAACAACAGGTGCGTGACTCAAAACAGGTGCGTGACATGACAGGTGAAACTAATGGGTAACTATGGTGACAAAACAAAACAAAAGTGCACAAAAAAGTCCAAAAATAAAACCTGATCACACAGACATGACACAAACTGATAAACATTTGTTTTTTTGTTTTTTGCAAATAATCATTAACTTTAGAATTTGATGCCAGCAACACGTGACAAAGAAGTTGGGAAAGGTGGCAATAAATACTGATAAAGTTGAGGAATGCTCATCAAACACTTATTTGGAACATCCCACAGGTGTGCAGGCTAATTGGGAACAGGTGGGTGCCATGATTGGGTATAAAAGTAGATTCCATGAAATGCTCAGTCATTCACAAACAAGGATGGGTCGAGGGTCACCACTTTGTCAACAAATGCCTGAGCAAATTGTTGAACAGTTTAAGAAAAACCTTTCTCAACCGGCTATTGCAAGGAATTTAGGGATTTCACCATCTACGCTCCGTAATATCATCAAAGGGTTCAGAGAATCTGGAGAAATCACTGCACGTAAGCACTTTCCATCCCTCAGGCTGTACTGCATCAACAAGCGACATCAGTGTGTAAAGGATATCACCACATGGGCTCAGGAACACTTCAGAAACCCACTGCCAGTAACTACAGTCGGTCGCTACATCTGTAAGTGCAAGTTAAAACTCTCCTATGCGAGGCGAAAACCGTTTATCAACAACACCCAGAAACGCCGTCGGGCTTCGCCGGGCCTGAGCTCATCTAAGACGGACTGAGTGGAAAAGTGTTCTGTGGTCTGACGAGTCCACATTTCAAATTGTTTTTGGAAACTGTGGACGTCGTGTCCTCCGGACCAAAGAGGAAAAGAACCACCCGGATTGTTATAGGCGCAAAGTGTAAAAGGCAGCATGTGTGATGGTATGGGGGTGTATTAGTGCCCAAGACATGGGTAACTTACACATCTGTGAAGGCGCCATTAATGCTGAAAGGTACATACAGGTTTTGGAGCAACATATGTCGCCATGCAAGCAACGTTACCATGGACGCCCCTGCTTATTTCAGCAAGACAATGCCAAGCCACGTGTTACATCAACGTGGCTTCATAGTAAAAGAGTGCAGGTACTAGACTGGCCTGCCTGTAGTCCAGACCTGTCTCCCATTGAAAATGTGAAGCCTAAAATAGCACAACTTAAGCTGTACATCAAGCAAGAATGGGAAAGAATTCCACCTGAGAAGCTTCAAAAATGTGTCTCCTCAGTTCCCAAACGT
>NC_084560.2:46087920-46122920 GCF_033978685.3 Nerophis lumbriciformis
GGCGACAATCCACCCGCCGCCGCCACCTGACTTGTCCCCGGTGGCTTCGGGGACACATGGCCTGGCGGCCCACCACCAAGTCCTCCCTCCACCCTCCCGTGACTTTTGACTTTCTGGGGGGTTTTTTTGTAGGGGAGGGGATTCTTGTTTGGGACGTCTGGGATCCGTCCCTTAAGGGGGGGGTTATGTCATGATCTGGTGACATTTTGGTTTTTTTGTTTAGCTCCACGCTTGCTAGCGTCCTCTGTTTTTGTATTTTTGTCCTGCCTTTTATTTATTAAATATACTTAAAATCTTACCTGCACTCCGCTCCTACTTGTCTCCTGCCTTGGAAGGAACACGACAACCACAACCATGCGTCCAAGACGTAACAGGATCGTCATACTCGTTTGAGTGACCGCCGATGATGGTTATCGTCACACTTGACCCTTTTTTTTTTTTTTTTGCCACAACTAGTGCTCTTATAGGGCTAAACAGACTTTATTTGTCCAGAAAATGTGGCAAGGTTTTTAGGTGGTTACAGAGAACTTTAACCAAACAGGACTTTGTTTCTCAAACCGCGGCGTAGTCTGCGCGAAACAAATGACTTTGTCAAAACGTAATCAGCCGGCGTGATGTATGGCGTGGGAGAATGTACGGACACGGCGAGCTCAGACTGGCGTATGATCAATGGCGGCCTATATTGTTTGCTGTGATAATTTATTCGGGCCGCAACGCTTTGATAAAACAATGTTGAAAAGCAATTTAAATGGAATTCATTTAAATGTCAATTCTCATGCTTAGGACTTTTCTATAATTGGCTATTTAATTAAAATCATTTTCACAGTCATTAATACAGGCCCGGGCAACTTGTAGCGCGCTGACGTTGTTTTAATTACATGGTATTAACAAAATTGATATGCTTTAGAAAGCACGGTGAATAAGAAATAATTAGAGCAATCATGCATCATCCTCTTATGGACGTTAAGTGTAGCACAATATAATTGATGGGAAAGAAAGATAAATAACTTTAATTGTGCGGGTGTGCGGCGCTCGCAACAAAGAAGGATATTCACTCTTGTGTTATACTTCATTATCCGCCGCGTCGCCTCCGACCTGTGATTACATGACATTTCAAGGCAGGCACTCTTTTTCAAACCTCCTTTTTGCCTCCTGAGAATAAATCTGCGGGGATGAAAAAAAAGTGGCCACGCAGTTCGGGATCATTGAGATGCTCGGAATAAAGCGTCTATTGATCGTGAATATTTGTTTTGGTCAAGGTCCCGCGCCTCCTCGACCCCATCTATCCTCACGCACGCTCCAACACAAACATGCCAGCGCAGGCCGGGGTGAAGGTGGACAGTGGACACACCGCACTGGATACTTTTATTAAAAAAGCACACCCCGCCGGCCAGGGGCCGGCCCGTGGCATAGGCCGTATAGGCAAATGCTAAGGACGCCGTCCATCAGGGGGCGCCACGCCAGTGCCACAAATGTTGGAGAAAAAAAAAAAAAAAAAAAGTTGGTACTATTATTTCTAAATACCGTATTTTCCGCACTATAAGGCGCACCGGATTATTAGCCGCACCTTCAATGAATTACATATTTCATAACTTTGTCCACCAATAAGCCGCCCCAGATTATAAGCAGCGCCTACGCTGCGCTAAAGGCAATGTCAAAAAAACAGTCAGATAGTTCAGTCAAACTTTAATAATATATTGAAAACCAGCGTTCTAACAACTCTGTCCCAAAATGTACGCAAATGTGCAATCACAAACATAGTAAAATTCAAAATGGTGTAGAGCAATAAATAGCAACATAATGTTGCTCGAACGTTAATGTCACAACACACAAAATAAACATAGCGCTCACCTTCTGAAGTTATTCTTCATTCGTAAATCCTTCGAATTCTTCGTCTTCGGTGTCCGAATTGAAAAGTTGCGCAAGCGTGGGTTCCAAAATGGCCGGCTCCGTCTCTTCGAAGTCATCGGAGTCAGTGTCGCTGTTGTTGTCCAGTAGTTCTGTGAATCCTGCCTTCCGGAAAGCTCGGACCACAGTTGTGACCGAAATATCTGCCCAGGCATTTACGATCCACTGGCAAATGTTGGCGTATGTCGTCCGGCGCTGTCTGCCCGTCTTAGTGAAGGTGTGTTCGCCTTCGGAGCTGTGTGAAAAAAGCCACCCGGCCTCTTCGCGTAAACTTCCCTTAACCACTCGCTCATCTTTTCTTCATCCATCCATCCCTTCGAGTTAGCTTTTATGATGACGCCGGCTGGAAAGGTCTCTTTTGGCAAGGTCTTCCTTTTGAATATCACCATGGGTGGAAGTTAGCATGGCAAGCTAGAACCACAGTGAAGGATGACTTCTCATTCCCTGTGGTGCGAATATTCACCGTACGTGCTCCCGTTCCACAGTGCGGTTCACAGGAATATCAGTTGCTGTGAAATACGGTAGTAATCCGTGTGCGGATGGAGAGATTGCGTCTTTTTATGAACCGGATCCTTGTCGCTTTGTAGGAGCCATTTTGTGGTCTTTACAGATGTAAACAGGAAATGAAACGTACGGTGATATCCGCGCGTTTTTTCTTCTTCTTCCGGGGGCGGGTGGTTGCTTACAGTAGAAGAAGAAGCGCTTCCTGTTCTATGGGGGCGGGTGCTTTCCTTGGCGGTTGCTTGCGTAGAAGAAGAAGCGCTTCCTGTTCTACCGGGAAAAAAGATGGCGGCTGTTTACCGAAGTTGCGAGATCGAAACTTTATGAAAATGAATCGTAATAAAGCGCACCGGGTTATAAGGCGCACTGTCAGCTTTTGAGAACATTTGTGGTTTTTAGGTGCGCCTTATAGTGCGGAAAATACGGTACAAAAAATAATCCAGCAAACCCTCACAATGCGTTTGCTGGGAACGCCTGGCAGAGTCTCCTGTCAGAGAGAGTTTCAATTCCCACCTCCGGAAGAACTTTGAACATGTCACGAGGGAGGTGCTGGACATTGAGTCCGAGTGGACAATGTTCCGTACCTCTATTGTCGAGGCGGCCGATTGGAGCTGTGGCCGCAAGGTAGTTGGTGCCTGTCGTGGCGGTAATCCTAAAACCCGTTGGTGGACGCCGGCGGTGAGGGATGCCGTCAGGCTGAAGAAGGAGTCCTATCGGGTTCTTTTGGCTCATGGGACTCCTGAGGCAGCGGACAGGTACCGACAGGCCAAGCGGTGTGCGGCTTCAGCGGTCGCGGAGGCAAAAACTCGGACATGGGAGGAGTTCGGGGAGGCCATGGAAAAAGACTTCCGGACGGCTTCGAAGCGATTCTGGACCACCATCCGCCGCCTCAGGAAGGGGAAGCAGTGCAGTGTCAACACCGTGTATGGTGAGGATGGTGCTCTGCTGACCTCGACTGCGGATGTTGTGGATCGGTGGAGGGAATACTTCGAAGACCTCCTCAATCCTACCAGCACGTCTTCCTATAAGGAAGCAGGGCCTGGGGAATCTGTGGTGGGCTCTCCTATTTCTGGGGCTGAGGTTGCCGAGGTAGTTAAAAAGCTCCTCGGTGGCAAGGCCCCGGGGGTGGATGAGATCCGCCCGGAGTTCCTTAAGGCTCTGGATGTTGTGGGGCTGTCTTGGTTGACAAGACTCTGCAACATTGCGTGGACATCGGGGGCGGTACCTCTGGATTGGCAGACCGGGGTGGTGGTTCCTCTCTTTAAGAAGGGGAACCGGAGGGTGTGTTCCAACTATCGTGGGATCACACTCCTCAGCCTTCCCGGTAAGGTCTATTCAGGTGTACTGGAGAGGAGGCTACGTCGGATAGTCGAACCTCGGATTCAGGAGGAACAGTGTGGTTTTCGTCCTGGTCGTGGAACTGTGGACCAGCTCTATACTCTCGGCAGGGTCCTTGAGGGTGCATGGGAGTTTGCCCAACCAGTCTACATGTGCTTTGTGGACTTGGAGAAGGCATTCGACCGTGTACCCCGGGAAGTCCTGTGGGGAGTGCTCAGAGAGTACGGGGTATCGGACTGTCTGATTGTGGCAGTCCGCTCCCTGTATGCTCGGTGCCAGAGCTTGGTCCGCATTGCCGGCAGTAAGTCGGACACGTTTCCAGTGAGGGTTGGACTCCGCCAAGGCTGCCCTTTGTCACCGATTCTGTTCATAACCTTTATGGACAGAATTTCTAGGCGCAGTCAAGGCGTTGAGGGGATCTGGTTTGGTGGCTGCAGGATTAGGTCTCTGCTTTTTGCAGATGATGTGGTCCTGATGGCTTCATCTGGCCAGGATCTTCAGCTCTCACTGGATCGGTTCGCAGCTGAGTGTGAAGCGACTGGGATGAGAATCAGCACCTCCAAGTCCGAGTCCATGGTTCTCGCCCGGAAAAGGGTGGAGTGCCATCTCCGGGTTGGGGAGGAGATCTTGCCCCAAGTGGAGGAGTTCAAGTACCTCTGAGTCTTGTTCACGAGTGGGGGAAGAGTGGATCGTGAGATCGACAGGCGGATCGGTGCGGCGTCTTCAGTAATGCGGACGCTGTATCGATCCGTTGTGGTGAAGAAGGAGCTGAGCCGGAAGGCAAAGCTCTCAATTTACCGGTCGATCTACGTTCCCATCCTCACCTATGGTCATGAGCTTTGGGTCATGACCGAAAGGACAAGATCACGGGTACAAGCGGCCGAAATGAGTTTCCTCCGCCGAGTGGCGGGGCTCTCCCTTAGAGATAGGGTGAGAAGCTCTGTCATTCGGGGGGAGCTCAAAGTAAAGCCGCTGCTCCTCCACATCGAGAGGAGCCAGATGAGGTGGTTCGGGCATCTGGTCAGGATGCCACCCGATCGCCTCCCTCGGGAGGTGTTTAGGGCACGTCCGACCGGTAGGAGGCCACGGGGAAGACCCAGGACACGTTGGGAAGACTATGTCTCCCGGCTGGCCTGGGAACGCCTCGGGATCCCCCGGGAGGAGCTGGACGAAGTGGCTGGGGAGAGGGAAGTCTGGGCTTCCCTGCTTAAGCTGCTGCCCCCACGACCCGACCTCGGATAAGCGGAAGATGGATGGATGGATGGATGGATGGAAAAAATAATCCCACGTTAATTAAAATGCAAAGTAAAGCCTATTTAATAGAAATATTATTTGTTACAACATTACGACAACCCCCCCCCCCCCGACACCAGCAGATGACATGGCACCCCAAACCATCACCCAACCATGCAAATTTTGCATTTCCTTTGGAAATCGAGGTCCCAGAGTCTGGAGGAAGACAGGAGAGGCACAGGATCCACGTTGCCTGAAGTCTAGTGTAAAGTTTCCACCATCAGTGATGGTTTGGGGTGCCATGTCATCTGCTGGTGTCGGTCCACTCTGTTTCCTGAGATCCAGGGTCAACGCAGCCGTCTACCAGCAAGTTTTAGAGCACTTCATGCTTCCTGCTGCTGACCTGCTCTATGGAGATGGAGATTTCAAGTTCCAACAGGACTTGGCGCCTGCACACAGCGCAAAATCTACCCGTGCCTGGTTTACGGACCATGGTATTTCTGTTCTAAATTGGCCCGCCAACTCCCCTGACCTTAGCTCCATAGAAAATCTGTGGGGTATTGTGAAAAGGAAGATGCAGAATGCCAGACCCAAAAAGGCAGAAGAGTTGAAGGCCACTATCAGAGCAACCTGGGCTCTCATAACACCTGAGCAGTGCCAGAAACTCATCGACTCCATGCCACGCCGCATTAACGCAGTAATTGAGGCAAAAGGAGCTCCAACCAAGTATTGAGTATTGTACATGCTCATATTTTTCATTTTCATACTTTTCAGTTGGCCAACATTTCTAAAAATCCCTTTTTTGTATTAGCCTTAAGTAATATTCTAATTTTGTGACACATGGAATTTTGGATTTTCATTTGTTGCCACTTCAAACCATCAAAATTAAATGAAATAAACATTTGAATGCATCAGTCTGTGTGCAATGAATAAATATAATGTACAAGTTACACCTTTTGAATGCAATTACTGAAATAAATCAAGTTTTTCAAAATATTCTAATTTACTGGCTTTTACCTGTATATCTAGAAAGGGTGGTCTTAAGGAGGTAGGCACTATTCGGAGGTCTCAAGAAGGTAAGAAATACAATAAAATGTGTGTGTGTGTGTGTGTGTGCAGTAAATAAGGCTCATTTAAGGAGCCAGCACTTGAGGCGAGTGTTACATACAACACACGGCTAATAACACGCTCCCTCACACAAAAAAAGTATGTCAAATAACCGCTTCCTGGTAAATGTGTCCCTTCACGGGGGAGAGAGAGAGTTGGAAAAAAAACGCTCACTTGGTGGAGCTTAAATTAGAGTAGTCACGGGCGGCGTGGCGTGGCACTTCATTTGATGTCACGCCGCCTCAAACAGGAGCAAGAAAACGGCGAGATTTGTGGATATCTAAATTGCGAGCGCACCAAGCTGTATAAAGAGCGGTAATTACCGCGTGCTCGCTGTGGCACAACCGCAGTGATTAAAATGAATCCTCATCGACTTCTCCATTAAAGCGCTGGCAGCGGCGATCCCGCGACCTTTCCCCCGTTGATTGAGCGCAACAATCACAATTCAATTGTAATGCAAAGAGAACATTTGTTAGGAATGTACGCCCGCATGCATCACACATTTTCCTACACCTAATCAATGTGGAGTGACTCTCCGCAGAGAGAACGACGAGTGTGTTGGGGTTTTTTTTGTGGCAAGCCGACACGCAATGATAGAAACCAATCATGGCGACACTTACCTGCCGCTCTGCACTCACGGGATCACAACAAATCATAGCTTCCTAATAGCCGAGCACTTAGAATAGCAAGTGGTGCACATCCAAGCACCACCCGTCGTTCTCCTCAACTCGTGTTCCTCCACGACTCCCTCGTAAAGAGCAAGACTCCTTTTGAATGTTGCGCAACATGAGGTCAAAGGTCAAATCAGCGCTTAGTCTGGCCAGGGAGACGTTTGATTTGTTTTTGTTTTTTTCCAGCAAAGATTTTTAAGACGGTGTATCTTTAGCGTCGAAGCGATTCTGGACCACCATCCGCCGCCTCAGGAAGGGGAAGCAGCAGCCTAACCAATCTGGCGCCCTAGGCAAAATTTTAGGTGGCGCCCCCCAACATCGGCATTGAAGTGTATATACTCAGAAGAAACCGAATAGCTTTGTCTTTGACCTTTTTTTTTTTTACTTACAACTATACCTAATATATAAAGGGGTGGAAAAGTGACTATTACCTGCAGGGCAAACATTAGCTAACCAGAAGGCAATAACAATGTAAACAAAAAACACCTGCTTAAAAGATCTAATACAAATGTCCCTGAGGAATGTAAGGTGGGAGTACTGTAATTACCTAACGTTACATTATTATTTTCCATAACAATTGAGCCCCCTCCACAATATTAACCCGACGTTAAAACAGAACTAGCTATTTATTGATTAGCAATTGCCGAATCATGTAACATTAGCTTAATGCTAAAAAGCCAGGTTACTATCACATTCTGTAACAGACAAATAATTTCATGTAGGCTAACGTTACCTACCTGCTACCTCTGTCTTTTCTCGTTTCTCCTCCTCTTCTTTTCTCTTTTTTCTTCCCTGGGCACCTGACAGTTTTGGCCGTTTTGACATCTTGTGTTGATTTTTTGATGTGGTGACGTCCAAAAAGAGTCATGATACGGGAAGGGAGGGGGCGCGGGGGCGTAATGTTGTAACAAATAATATTTCTATTAAATAGGCTTTACTTTGCATTTTAATTAACGTGGGATTATTTTTTTGTATTTAGAAATAATAGTATCAACTTTTTTTTCTTTTTTTTTTTTTCTCCAACATTTGTGGAACTGGCGTGGCGCCCCCTGATGGACAGCGCCCTTAGCATTTGCCTATACGGCCTATGCCACGGGCCAACCCTGGGAAGCAGTGCACTACCAACACCGTGTATGGCGAGGATGGTGTTCTGCTGACCTCGACTGCGGAAGTTGTGGATCGGTGGAGGGAATACTTCAAAGACCTCCTCAATCCCACCAACACGTCTTCCTATGAGGAAGCAGTGCCTGGGGAATCTGTTACCCACATACGAAAAACGAGCAGGCACCTGCAGCATATGCCACAACAGAAAAAAAAAGAAAAAAAGAGATGGACACTTTTACGGAGCGGAGAAGGGACGCCTCGCCGGGGTCCGGGACCGAGGCCCCTTCCCCCTAGAGTGCCCGACCGGGAGCCGTAGCTGAGGCGATCCGCGAGAAGGGCCCGACGCACGTCCAGGGTCACCACCGCACCGACACCCCGCCTCGTCCCTCGTCCGCCGTCACGCGCAGCAGGTAAGCAGCTTACCTGCCCGCCACTCCCGTGGCCGGGGGCTCGTAACAGGGGGCGCTCCGCACGCTCCGCCCGCGCAGCTTACCTGCCCGCCACCCCTGTTGCCGGGGGCGCGTAACAGGGGTCACTCCGCGCGCAGTGCGCTCACGAAAGGGGTGGGGCTCACCCTGGTTGATATAGACAGCAGGACGGTGGCCATGGAAGTCGGAACCCGCTAAGGAGTGTGTAACAACCCACCTGCCGAATCAACTAGCCCTGAAAATGGATGGCGCTGGAGCGTCGGGCCCATACCCGGCCGTCGCCGGCAGCGAGACGCGCTTGGAGGTGCGCTCAGCGCGGTTCCCATATGATTGCGCACTGGTGTGCGTCTGGGCCGTGACAGCGTGGCACGCATTGAATGTCTCTGCTGCATTGGATCAGTCTCCTTTCTTTAACAGGCAAAAGCTTTATAACCTCACTAATGCCTTGCATCGTCTATATTAGATATATAACAACGGGCGGGTGCGGTTCTGATTAAATGTTAGATCGGGTGAATGGCGGATGGTTGACGACTTTCTGATGCGGTTGCGGATGAAATAATTGCCTATCCGCGCATCTCTACTGGATACATATAACAATTTAATTAATTTTTTTTCTTTTTACATTTTTTGTCTTTCCATGATGGCAGGTGAGGCCTAGCCTCACCTGCCTCTAGTGCAGCGTTTCTCAAAGTGTGGGGCGCGCCCCACTGGTGGGGAATAGAGACATGACAGGTGGGGCGCGAGGAACGGGAGGAAATTTCACTTAAAAAATGTTTTTTATTATTATATTCTTAGATTTTTTTTTACTATGCTTTCATTTTCTATACACACTGTAAATCACTTTGTGATTCTGTCTGTGAAATCCGCTATATAAATAAATGGAAATTACCGGTACTTATTTTTACTGTAGGCTTTAAATTTCTCGGTAGGAGCGAAAGTTTGACAGACATAGCAACAGTAACTAATGGGGGCGGGGCTAAGCGGAACAAACTTTCGCGCGGATGGGTAGCAGGCTAATGTGTGGACCACAATTACACAAATATATACATTTGTGACTCGCACCTCAAAGGTCGTCGAGCCAGAGCCAGCGCCTGCAGAGAAACAAAAATGTGACAGGCACACACTGTGTCATTCACCGGGAAGCACTCGCGTCAAGGCAGCTCAGCCCCGAACTCAATGAGGTTTTAACAGATGTTGTGAGCGCGGTAAATTTGATCAAAACATGACCACTGAAAGTGCGACTGTTCTCTGCACTGTGTGAGGAAATGGGAGCTGATCATACAGCCGTGCTGTTTCACAGTGAAGCAAGGTGGCTCTCCCGGGGAAAAGTGCTGTCACCTGCCCTGTCTTGCCAAATGCATAGCTCCTCCTTTTTTTTTTTTGCAAAGATTGCAAAGTGGCACTTTTGTTTTATTTATTATTGAACTTGATGCAAGTTATTTGATTCATTATTGAACTTGATGCAAGTTATAACACTTTTGTTGTATTTATTATTGAACTTGATGCAAGTTATAACACTTTTTTTGATTTATTATTGAACTTGATGCAAGTTATTTGATTTATTATTGAACTTGATGCAAGTTATAACACTTTTATTTGATTTATTATTGAACTTGATGCAAGTTATAACACTTTTTTTGATTTATTATTGAACGTGATGCAAGTTATAACACTTTTTTTTTATTTATTATTGAACGTGATGCAAGTTATAACACTTTTTTTTATTTATTATTGAACTTGATTCAAGTTATAACACTTTTTTTGATTTATTATTGAACTTGATGCAAGTTATAACACTTTTATTTGATTTATTATTGAACTTGATGCAAGTTATAACACTTTTTTTTATTTATTATTGAACGTGATGCAAGTTATAACACTTTTTTTTATTTATTATTGAACTTGATGCAAGTTATAACACTTTTTTTGATTTATTATTGAACTTGATGGAAGTTATTTTATTTATTATTGAACTTGATGCAAGTTATAACACTTTTTTTTATTTTTTATTATTGAACGTGATGCAAGTTATAACACTTTTGTTTTATTTATTATTGAACTTGATGGAAGTTATTTTATTTATTATTGAACTTGATGCAAGTTATAACACTTTTTTTGATTTATTATTGAACGTGATGCAAGTTATAACACTTTTTTTTTTTTATTATTGAACGTGATGCAAGTTATAACACTTTTTTTTATTTATTATTGAACTTGATTCAAGTTATAACACTTTTTTTGATTTATTATTGAACTTGATGCAAGTTATAACACTTTTATTTGATTTATTATTGAACTTGATGCAAGTTATAACACTTTTTATTATTTATTATTGAACGTGATGCAAGTTATAACACTTTTTTTTATTTATTATTGAACTTGATGCAAGTTATAACACTTTTTTTGATTTATTATTGAACTTGATGGAAGTTATTTTATTTATTATTGAACTTGATGCAAGTTATAACACTTTTTTTTATTTTTTATTATTGAACGTGATGCAAGTTATAACACTTTTGTTTTATTTATTATTGAACTTGATGGAAGTTATTTTATTTATTATTGAACTTGATGCAAGTTATAACACTTTTTTTATTTATTTATTATTGAACGTGATGCAAGTTATAACACTTTTGTTTTATTTATTATTGAACTTGATGGAAGTTATTTTATTTATTATTGAACTTGATGCAAGTTATACCACAGCTGCACAGTTATTTTATTTATTATTGAACTTGATGTTATTTTATGTTATTGAGATTGAATGTATACAACTTGATGTTCAATAAATTTGAAAATGTTAAAGCTTGGCATTAGCGCTCTGTTGGGGCGATGTGGGCAAGTGGGGCTTGAAAACTCCCCCTTGTCCAAAGTGGGGGATGACAAAAAAAGTTTGAGAACCACTGCTCTAGTGACTGCACGTCACTGTTTTGGTCCTATATGGCTCTTTCAACGTTTTGGGTTGCCGACCCCTGCCCTAAAGAGTCCTGCCGCCTTGCAACATGGAACAAGGAACATTAACGCACAGTTCTGTGACAGTCCAGTAAGGACGGACGTGCGTAATCCTTTGGGGGGAAAAAAAAAAATTATTAACAAAACATCAGAAGTTCCTGCGTCTTGTTGAAGGGAAGTGGGTAAGAGACGAGTCGTGTCGTCTTTAAGCGCCGCACTCGATGGTGTCTTTCAAAAAGTCCTCATGAAGAGAATGATGTCCTTAAGGGATTTTCCTTTTTAGAATCAGGAGATTATAGTTTACACGGACATTAAACAGATTAGAGCAGGCCGCTCTCACTCTCTCAAGGCGCTTTATCTAAATGGAGAAAATGCTAATTGGGAAAATTCCGATGCTGAAATTATATTTCAAGCTGCAGGATTTGAGCGAGGGAGGGGGGGGGGGATCCGACGGCCAGAGGTGGGTAGTAACGCGCTACATTTACTCCGTTACATCTACTTGAGTGACTTTTGGGATAAATTGTACTTCTAAGAGTAGTTTTAATGCAACATACTTTTACTTTTACTTGAGTATATTTATAGAGAAGAAACGCTACTTTTACTCCGCTACTTTTATCTACATTCAGCTCGCTACTCGCTACTAATTTTGATCGATCTGTTAATGCACGCTTTGTTTGTTTTGGTCTGTCAGACAGACCTTCATAGTGCCTGCGTTTCAACAAATACAGTCACTGGTGACGTTCACTCCGTTCCACCAATCAGATGCAGTCACTGGTGACGTTGGACCAATCAAACAGAGCCAGGCGGTCACATGACCTGACTTAAACAAGTTGAAAAACTTATTGGGGTGTTACCATTTAGTGGTCAATTGTACGGAATATGTACTGTACTGTGCAATCTACTAATAAAAGTTTCAATCAATCAATCAAAAGTGTGAAGGAAAAAAGACCCTTTTTTATTTCAACCGTACATCCCGTCAAAAGCCTAAAGACTGACTGCACAGTTCCTGTCTTCACAATAAAAGTGCCGCTCCATCGCGCCTGCGCTTTCAAAACAAGAGTCTCCGAAAGCCAGCGCAAACAAGCTAGCAAGCTACGGAGTTTGCCGCCAATGTATTTCTTGTAAAGTGTATAAAAACGAATATGGAAGCTGGACAAATAAGATGCCAAAAACCAACCACTTTCATGTGGTATTAGACAGAAAGGAGGAACTTTTTTTCTCCTCCATTTGAAAACGTGGACGTTATCATCACTACTGTCTGATTACAATCAATGCAAGTCATCAGAATCAGGTGATACACCAACTTATATTCTTGTCTTCATGAAAGAAAGGAATCTATATGTGTTAAACATGCATGTATATTCATTAAAACACCTTTAACATGTAAACAAAAACGGTAAAAATAAATAAATATAAATTATATACTGTATATATATATATATATATATATATATATATAAGAAGAAGAAGAACAAAAAAAAATAAAAAAAATAAAATAAAAATAAAAAAGAACAGAAAACGAAACGACATCATCTGGTACAACCCCCCATACAGCAAAAACGTCTCAACTAACATTGGACACAAATTCCTCAATCTGATTGACAAACACTTTCCCAAAGACAACACCCTAAGAAAAGTATTCAACAAGAACAACATTAAATTGAGCTACAGCTGCATGAACAATATACGACAAATTATCTCAAACCACAACAAAACAATTGCAAATGAGCCGTCGGCCCCCAGACAGAGCGACTCCAAAACCAACAAAGACTGTAACTGTCGAAAGAAACCTGATTGCCCTCTCAACGGGGGGTGCTTACAAACATCAGTTGTCTACCAATCTAAGGTAATACGCAAGGACATTAACACATCCGACACATATGTAGGATTAACCGAGGGAGAATTCAAAACCAGATGGAACAATCACAAGGCTTCTTTCAGGAACCAAAACCTGCGAAATACCACAGAACTCAGCAAACACATTTGGGACCTCAAAGACAATAATGTTGAATATTCAATAACATGGCAAATTCTTGCATCCAGCACACCTTACAATAGTGGTAATAAAAGATGCAACCTATGCTTGAAAGAGAAACTGTTTATTATTTACCGTCCAGACCTGTCATCCCTCAACAAGCGCAGCGAAATTGTTACAGCATGCCGCCACAGACGGAAACACCTCCTAGGTAACACATGAGCCAATCACCACGCCCCTAGGCCAGCCTGTACCCACCCACTCTGTGCCCTATATAAACCATGGTATGCGAATGCTCCCATTAAAATCTCCTGATGATTGAGGGTACCCCCCCTCATGAAACAGGCCTGTAGAGATGAAATAGTCTTGTGATTTTTTTCCCACATATACATATATTGCGCTCTACTACGGTATCGAGCACTATTTTTTGGATAACCTTATTAAGACATATATATATATATGTGTGTGTATATATATATGTGTATATATATATATATATATGATATGTGTGTGTATGTTACTCATCAGTTACTCAGTACTTGAGTAGTTTTTTCACAACATACTTTTTACTTTTACTCAAGTAAATATTTGGGTGACTACTCCTTACTTTTACTCGAGTAATAAATCTCTAAAGTAACAGTACTCTTACTTGAGTACAATTTCTGGCTACTCTACCCACCTCTGCCGACGGCCAAGCGTCCTCCGCTGTTTGCCGGGCTAAAACGGTAATTGTCTCTGAAAACTTCATCGATGACAGGTTCAATTCCGCTCGGCAAATGTTTAATAAACGCTGCGCAAACAGGACGCGGGGCAGGGGAAACTTTAATTGCTTTCATCATCGCCGCTATAGGTCTTTGGGAAAGAAGGAAAATGGCAGTTAACAGAAACTGTCCTGTGGAGGAAATTGAGAAAACGATGCGTAATTAAGATAACTTTTTGTTGTGACTGAGCACGACATTCTCAGACCAAAGCCTATTCAATTAAAAGGAAAACAAGCCTGCTTTACTTTCATCACACTGACAGCTTTTTTTTTAAAAACACAAACATCTTAATTAACAGATTGGCGGGTGGAAAGATGTATTTTTCATTGGGCGCAAGAAGAGATCAAGTCAACAATGTAAACTCCCTGCCACCTTTTTTTTTTATTTCAAAGCTCATTAATGCCTTTGGAGCTCGGCACTAAAAGGGAAGTAATGTGTTTCTTTTATTTCTTAGCAGCCTTACTTACACAAGTGTTGCTGTACAATTACAGCCGTTAATGGACGCGCTAACTAAAGGACTTGGAGAGGTCGGAAAGTGCTGACATTTTTTTTTTTTCCCACGAGGAGTGAAGAAAAGCTCAAGAAAAAGATGTGTGAAGATTCCTGAGTGAGAGAAAACATTACCGTATTTTCCGCACTATAAGGCGCACCGGATTATTAGCCGCACCTTCAATGAATTACATATTTCATAACTTTGTCCACCAATAAGCCGCCCCGGATTATAAGCCGCGCCTACGCTGCGCTAAAGGGAATGTCAAAAAAACAGTCAGATAGTTCAGTCAAACTTTAATAATATATTGAAAACCAGCGTTCTAACAACTCTGTCCCAAAATGTACGCAAATGTGCAATCACAAACATAGTAAAATTCAAAATGGTGTAGAGCAATAGCAACATAATGTTGCTCGAACGTTAATGTCACAACACACAAAATAAACATAGCACTCACCTTCTGAAGTTATTCTTCATTCGTAAATCCTTCGAATTCTTCGTCTTCGGTGTCCGAATTGAAAAGTTGCGCAAGCGTGGGATCCAAAATGGCCGGTTCCGTCTCGTCGAAGTCATCGGAGTCAGTGTCGCTGTTGTTGTCCAGTAGTTCTGTGAATCCTGCCTTCCGGAAAGCTCGGACCACAGTTGTGACCGAAATATCTGCCCAGGCATTTACGATCCACTGGCAAATGTTGGCGTATGTCGTCCGGCGCTGTCTGCCCGTCTTAGTGAAGGTGTGTTCGCCTTCGGAGCTGTGTGAAAAAAGCCACCCGGCCTCTTCGCGTAAACTTCCCTTAACCACTCGCTCATCTTTTCTTCATCCATCCATCCCTTCGAGTTAGCTTTTATGATGACGCCGGCTGGAAAGGTCTCTTTTGGCAAGGTCTTCCTTTTGAATATCACCATGGGTGGAAGTTAGCATGGCAAGCTAGAACCACAGTGAAGGATGACTTCTCATTCCCTGTGGTGCGAATATTCACCGTACGTGCTCCCGTTCCACAGTGCGGTTCACAGGAATATCAGTTGCTGTGAAATACGGTAGTAATCCGTGTGCGGATGGAGAGATTGCGTCTTTTTATGAACCGGATCCTTGTCGCTTACTAGGAGCCATTTTGTGGTCTTTACAGATGTAAACAGGAAATGAAACGTACGGTGATATCCGCGCGTTTTTTCTTCTTCTTCCGGGGGCGGGTGGTTGCTTACAGTAGAAGAAGAAGCGCTTCCTGTTCTATGGGGGCGGGTGCTTTCCTTGGCGGTTGCTTGCGTAGAAGAAGAAGCGCTTCCTGTTCTACCGGGAAAAAAGATGGCGGCTGTTTACCGAAGTTGCGAGATCGAAACTTTATGAAAATGAATCGTAATAAAGCGCACCGGGTTATAAGGCGCACTGTCAGATTTTGAGAAAATTTGTGGTTTTTAGGTGCGCCTTATAGTGCGGAAAATACGTTAAAGTAGCGATGATTGTCACACACACACACACTAGGTGTGGTGAAATATGTCCTCTGCATTTGACCCATCCCCTTGTTCACCCCCTGGGAGGTGAGGGGAGCAGTGGGCAGCAGCGGTGGGCCGCACCCGGGAATCATTTTTGGTGATTTAACCCCCAATTCCAACCCTTGATGCTGAGAGCCAAGCAGGGAGGTAACGGCTCCCATTTTTATAGTCTTTGGTATGACTCGGCCAGGGGTTTGAACTCACAACCTACCCATCTCAGGGCAGACACTCTAACCCAGAGTGAAAAAAAAATGTGTCTGGGGGCCGGTATATCTATTTTTAGGGACACCAATACACATACTTGCCAACCTTGAGACCTCCGATTTCGGGAGGTGGGAGGTGGGGGCGTGGTCGGGATGGGGCGGGGCGTGGTTGGGGGCGTGGTTAAGAGGAGAGGAGTATATTGACAGCTAGAATTCACCAAGTCAAGTATTTCATACATATATATATACAGGTAAAAGCCAGTAAATTAGAATATTTTGAAAAACTTGATTTATTTCAGTAATTGCCTTCAAAAGGTGTAACTTGTACATTATATTTATTCATTGCACACAGACTGATGCATTCAAATGTTTATTTCATTTAATTTTGATGATTTGAAGTGGCAACAAATGAAAATCCAAACTTCCGTGTGTCACAAAATTAGAATATTACTTAAGGCTAATACAAAAAAGGGATTTTTAGAAATGTTGGCCAACTGAAAAGTATGAAAATGAAAAATATGAGCATGTACAATACTCAATACTTGGTTGGAGCTCCTTTTGCCTCAATTACTGCGTTAATGCGGCGTGGCATGGAGTCGATGAGTTTCTGGCACTGCTCAGGTGTTATGAGAGCCCAGGTTGCTCTGATAGTGGCCTTCAACTCTTCTGCGTTTTTGGGTCTGGCATTCTGCATCTTCCTTTTCACAATACCCCACAGATTTTCTATGGGGCTAAGGTCAGGGGAGTTGGCGGGCCAATTTAGAACAGAAATACCATGGTCCGTAAACCAGGCACGGGTAGATTTTGCGCTGTGTGCAGGCGCCAAGTCCTGTTGGAACTTGAAATCTCCATCTCCATAGAGCAGGTCAGCAGCAGGAAGCATGAAGTGCTCTAAAACTTGCTGGTAGACGGCTGCGTTGACCCTGGATCTCAGGAAACAGAGTGGACCGACACCAGCAGATGACATGGCACCCCAAACCATCACCCAACCATGCAAATTTTGCATTTCCTTTGGAAATCGAGGTCCCAGAGTCTGGAGGAAGACAGGAGAGGCACAGGATCCACGTTGCCTGAAGTCTAGTGTAAAGTTTCCACCATCAGTGATGGTCCGGAAGTCGTTTTCCATGGCTTCCCCGAACTCCTCCCATGTCTGAGTTTTTGCCGCCGCGACCGCTGAAGCCGCACACCGCTTGGCCTGTCGGTACCTGTCCGCTGCCTCAGTCCCATGAGCCAAAAGAACCCGATAGGACTCCTTCTTCAGCTTGACGGCATCCCTCACCGCCGGTGTCCACCAACGGGTTCTAGGATTACCGCCACGACAGGCACCAACTACCTTGCGGCCACAGCTCCAATCGGCCGCCTCGACAATAGAGGTGCGGAACATGGTCCACTCGGACTCAATGTCCAGCACCTCCCTCGTGACATGTTCAAAGTTCTTCCGGAGGTGGGAATTGAAACTCTCTCTGACAGGAGACTCTGCCAGACGTTCCCAGCAAACCCTCACAATGCGTTTGGGCCTGCCAGGTCTGTCCGGCATCCTCCCCCACCATCGCAGCCAACTCACCACCAGGTGGTGATCAGGCCGTATTGAAGATAATTGTATTTTTTCTTCATGAAAACGGGAGGGCGCTGGGAAAGAAGGACACCATACGTCTGTTTGGGACATGCGACTGGAACTACTGCCTGTGATGGAGTCCAGTGGTAACTTTATGTAAGGACATGAAAAGAACATGGAGACAAAAGCGATGGTTCAGGTGCTCAGTCTGCTGGAGTGCAGGTGACAGATGCCCTGCAGCCACTAATAGTAATTATGACCAGAGGAGGAGAAGAAGTCAATTAGATGACGTGCATAATAAAGACTGACAAGCTCGCCGGAGAGGAAGTTAGTTAAGGACAGGTTGGGTGGGCGTGCCCAGAAAAAAGGGGAAAAAAAGAAGGTATCGTTCAAGAAGACCGAGGTTACTTCATCTCAAGTTGTAAGCCAGTGTTAAAATACTATAATACAGGATATGTTGGAGAAATGATGGATGGTTGGCAGCATTGTAACTTGGGTAGGAGTTTAATTGGTTCCGTCACGCAGTTTGTACTTCAAAAACTCAATTTATCTTCTACCATGTACAAATGCCTTTTTAAAAAGAAGAATGAACTTTTAGATAAGAAATATTGTATGAAAAACAATACAATACACTTGTCATGTCTGTGTGATCATGTTTTTTGTTTTGGTCATGTTCGTTTTGGGTTTTGGACTTTTTGTCACCATAGCAACCATTAGTTTTTCACCTGTCACGTCACGCACCTGTTTCACGTTTTGAGTCACGCACCTGCTTTCACTAATCATGTCCATAAGTATTTAAGTTCATTCATTTTCTGTTGTTCGTCCTGACGACCTCACACCACATTTATGCTTCTGTCCATGCCTGATACTTCTTTTCATGTCCATCGTTCACGCTGCTCCTTTTTTTGTCCATGCCAAGTAAGTTTTCTTTATTCAAGCCATAGTTTGCAAGTTTTGTTTAATTGTTCATAGTTTCTGCCAATGTGCAAGTTTTGTGTTTATAGTAGTGATGGGTTGATGAGGCGTCATGAAGCGTTTCGACACATTGCAAAACTGTATTGATACTGTGTCGATACTGTGTCACTAAATACTGACATCTGCTGGACATTAAAAATCCCTACAGGCAACCTATGGACCGACTCAACTGACACTGATTTGATGCCCTAGTACAGGGGTCACCAACCTTTTTGAAACCAAAAACTACTTCTTGGGTACTGATTAATGCCAAGGGCTACCAGTTTGATACACACTTAAATAAATAAATATATTGTCATTTGTAAGTTACACGTAAGTGTGATTTAAACAAGAATAGCTAAATAAATACATTTATATATATAAAAAAATGGGTATTTCTGTCTGTCATTCCGTCGTGCATTTTTTTTTTCCTTTTACGGAAGGTTTTTTGTAGAGAATAAATGATGGAAAAAAAACACTTAATTGAACGGTTTAAACGAGGAGAAAACACGAAAAAAATTAAAATAAAATTTTGAAACATAGTTTATCTTCAATTTCGACTCTTTAAAATTCAAAATTCAACCGACAAAAAGAAGAGAAAAAACTAGCTAATTTGAATCTTTTTGAAAAAATTAAAAAAAGAATTTATGGAACATCATTAGTCATTTTTCCTGATTAAGATACATTTTAGAATTTTGATGACATGTTTTTAAATTGGTTAAAATCCAATCTGCACTTTGTTAGAATATTTAACAAATTGGACCAAGCTATATTTCTAACAAAGACAAATCAGTATTTCTTCTAGATTTTCCAGAACAAACATTTTAAAAGAAATTCAAAATACTTTGAAATAAGATTTAAATTTGATTCTACAGATTTTCTAGATTTGCCAGAATAATTTTTTTGAATTTTAATCATAGTAAGTTTGAAGAAATATTACACAAATATTCTTCGTCGAAAAACCAGAAGCTAAAATATTTATTATTCTTTACAATAAAAAAAAAAAAAAAATTACTTGAACATTGATTTAAATTGTCAGGAAAGAAGAGGAAGAAATTTAAAAGGTATATTTGTTTAAAAATCCTAAAATCATTTTTAAGGTTGTATTTTTTCTCTAAAATTGTATTTCTAAAAGTAATAAGAAGCAAAGTAAACAAATAAATGAATTTATTTAAACAAGTGAAGACCCATCCATCCATCCATTTTCTACCGCTTATTCCAAGTGAAGACCAAGTCTTTAAAATATTTTCTTGGATTTTCAAATTCTATTTGAGTTTTGTCTCTTTTAGAATTAAAAATGTTGAGCAAAGCGAGACCAGCTTGCTAGTAAATAAATACAATTTAAAAAATAGAGGCAGCTCACTGGTAAGTGCTGCTCTTCGAGCTATTTTTAGAACAGGCTGATCTGGTCCTTACGGGCTACCTGGTGACCGCGGGCACCGCGTTGGTGACCCCTGCCCTAGTATATACAATAATATAAACCAAGTCATTGTATTTCATTTAGGATTATTTCATATCTTCATTTAAATAAAAATATATTTGTATCTTTTTTAGATACAGTCAATAAATAATGTGAACATGTATCATAACATGGACATCTAAGAGAACGTGTTGTGGATGATTGTGGACTGGGAATTTTTTTTATTTGATTTTTTTACACATTTTTATAAAAAAAAAGAGTTTTTCCGACGTATTACATTTTAGACGATTTTTCTTAGTTATTATTTCTCCGGCTGTAGAAAAGAGCCGCTCACAGGGCACAGAGGAGGCGACACAGTTGGCGTATCGGTCACGTGACCAAAACAGCTCATGATCGGTCACGTGACTTTCTAAAAGCGGTACGCGCACCGACACAGGGTTTTGCTCTATGAGCTCGACGCATGCGCCGATGCATCGGTGTTGCCGGACCCATCACTAGTTTATAGTCTAGTTTTGTTTCTCCGCCACTGTGCGCGCTTTTCGTTTATTCCTTTTTTTTTTTGATAAATATAAATAAATCATGTACCTTCATTCCCGTCTCGCCCGAGCCAACTTTCCGTTGCATCCCGGAAAAGCAAACTCCCAAGATCAAGTCCTGACAACACTACAGTAGGGCTGTGAATCTTTGGCTGTCCCACGATTCGATTCAAAATCGATTTGTTTTCAATTCAACACGATTCGCGATTCAAAAGGGATATTTTCCCGATTGAAAAGGATTATCTATTCATTCAATACATAGGATTTCAGCAGGATTTCTACCCCAGTCTGCTGACATGCAAGCAGAGTAAAAAGCTTTTATAATTGTAAAGGACAATGTTTTATCAACTGATTGCAATAATGTACATTTGTTTGAACTATTAAATGAAGCAAAAATATGACTTATTTGATCTTTGTGAAAATATCGGACACAGTGTGATGTCAAGCTTATGAGATGTGATGCAAGTGTAAGCCACTGTGACACTATTGTTCTTTTTTATAAATGTCTAATGATAATGTCAATGAGGGATTTTTAATCACTGCTATGTTGAAATTGTAACTAATATTGATACTGTTGTTGATGATATTCATTTTTGTTGCACAAACACCACAGAAGTGTGGTGTTTGTGTCTCCTCTCAATTGCTCTGTTTATTGCATTTCTGAGTGTTGCTTTTGGAATTGGATTGCATTGTTATGGTATTGCTGTGTATTGTTTTGTTGGACTGATTAATCAAAAAAATAAATACATTATTAATTAATTAAAAAAAGGAAAAATAATAATAATAATAAAAAAATAGATTTAAAAAAAATGAGAATCGATTCTGAATGGCACAACTCAGTCACAGCGGGATACTGTATTGAGAAAATGAATTAATCAAATAGTTTTCTCCTTCGCTGTATACGTGTGCGACAAATGAGTCCGTCTTCCATGTTGTCCACACCTGTGGGCGTCTAAAAACAGCAGTGCGCACTTAAACGCACGCTGAGACTCCACGGAAATGAAGCGAGGGAAAATGAAGCTGAAACAAGAGAGGAAATCTCCGTAGCAAAGTCTGTGTAGTTGTGTTCCTCCAATCATTTTTCAAGCTAAACGACGCTAGCGGGCATACACCTGTGACTCCGTTTCCAGGAAGTAAGCAGTGTTGCCTGAAATGCAATAATACATGATTTTAAATCAATTAAATGAACAATTAAACGGCATCACTAATCATCTGGAATTTTACCGCGGTTTATCATTCTACTGTTGACCATTACATCCCTATTTTCTAATATAGATGATTTGGGCCAACTTACAATGAAAATAACAAAAACATCCTGTTTTTCATGAGCTACTAGTATTGAATGTCTGGGTGGGAGTCCTGCTTTGGAAATAACGTGTACCCCTTTCAGAGATCACATAAATATAATGGAAGTATAATTGTTTGTATATAATATATAATTGGTGCAAAGGTTTAACATGTGTACAAGGATATTTCACATGCCTTTAATGTGTTTATAATTGAACAATATTTATGTTGTGTACAATGTGTATTTTTGATATGTTGTGAAAAGGAAATTTAATATTTTTTGGAAGCTCATCTTGTATTTGACTTTGTTCATAGGGTTAGGCGCAATAAGTGTTCAACTCCAGCCTAAACCCTTTCGGTCTGCAACATTTTTTTATTTTTTTATTTATGAATGTACAACTGTTTGTTTATGAATGTACATCTGTTTGTTTATGTTGTTGACCATTGACCGAAGAAATAATAAACTAAACATTTAGTTCCCCTTAAAACATTCACATGTTGCACAATGAGATGTAAGCAGGGGATCATGTGTACATTCCTGCAACTTCCTGTTTGTAAAAAAATATATTTTTATTAGTATTTATTTAATATACTAACAGCATTTCATGATTAATATTTATAAATTAAGATTCCTAATAAATTACACTAGAATAAGCACACATTTGATTGGTAAATCATAGTGTAACGACCTGGAATGACACTTTATGTGTGGTGTTGGAGTTGTCCGACTTTTTGTGTGGCTGCAAACGCATCACTGGCTAAGTGCCATATGTGCATGTGTTGGCGCAAGTGAGAAAGAGCGAGCGGCTGCTGTTTGATATAACAAAGTTGCTTTTGGTCTGGTTTGTACTGCAGAAAATGACCACTTTTGCTAGATATCATTTTTTTTTTTACTAATGTTTTGGTGATGTGTTTATGGCCGACAATAAAGAGTTTTGTAAAGTGATGGATGGAATTCATGTCCTCAAAGCGTCTCGACATACCCATAACCCAGCATGAGACTTTAAACTGTTTTTAGCTTTTAACTTTTTGAACTGTTTTTAACTTTTAAACTGTTTTTAATCTAACAAACTGTTCTTAGGGTAATTTATATTTGCTTTTTAAATGTGTATTTTTTATTTCTGTTTTAATTTTATTTTTTAGTCTGTCCTTTGCCTCCATTTCTTTGTGGTGTACAGCCCTTTGTTTTTCAACTGTGCTTGTCTTAAAAGGGCTTTATAAATAAAGTTGGTATGGTATGGCATACGTTACAATATTTGAACAATGATGACAAAAACTGTTTTCTACGTCGTGTCCAAAATTGTTGTGCGCTTATTTTTTAATTAGATTGTGTACGTGGCATAGATTTGCCGTGCGCAGAGGACGCTTGAGCAGTGCGCAATTGTACAGGCGCGCACCTTAGAGGGAACGTTGTTGGCAAGTATGTATCACGTACGTTTTTTTGTCATTACTTAAAAAAGTACTATCAGCAGTGTTGGGTTAGTTACTGAAAACCAGTAATTAGTTACAGTTACTAGTTACTTTATTTCAAAAGTAACTCAGTTACTTACACCAAAAAGTAATGCGTTACTGTGAAAAGTAACTATTTACCGTATTTTCCGCACTATTAGCCGCACCTAAAAACCACAAATTTACTCAAAAGCTGACAGTGCGGCTTATAACCCGGTGCACTTTATGTATGGATTAATATTAAGATTCATTTTCATAAAGTTTCGGTCTCGCAACTACGGTAAACAGCCGCCATCTTTTTTCCCCGTAGAACAGGAAGTGCTTCTTCTTCTACGCAAGCAACCGCCAAGGTAAGCCCGCCCCCATAGAACAGGAAGCGCTTCTTCTTCTACTGTAAGCAACCACCCGCCCGCGTAGAAGAAGAAGAAGAGCGCGGATATTACGTTTCATTTCCTTTGTGTGTTTACATCTGTAAAGACCACAAAATGGCTCCTACTAAGCGACAGGTTTCCGGTTCATGAAAAGACGCAATCTCTCCATCCGCACACGGACTACTATTTCACAGCAACTGCCTAAAGACTTTCAAGAAAAGCTGGCTACTTTCCGTGCATATTGTAAAAACAAGATAGCTGAAAAAAAGATCCGGCCAGAGAACATTATCAACATGGACGAGGTTCCACTGACTTTTGATATTCCTGTGAACCGCACTGTGGATACAACGGGAGCACGTACGGTGAATATTCGCACCACAGGGAATGAGAAGTCATCCTTCACTGTGGTTCTAGCTTGCCATGCTAATGGCCAGAAACTTCCACCCATGGTGATATTCAAAAGGAAGACCTTGCCAAAAGAGACCTTTCCAGCCGGCGTCATCATAAAAGCTAACTCGAAGGGATGGATGGATGAAGAAAAGATGAGCGAGTGGTTAAGGGAAGTTTACGCGAAGAGGCCGGGTGGCTTTTTTCACGCAGCTCCGTCCATGTTGATATACGACTCCATGCGCGCCCACATCACGCTGGTTTTTAATATATTATTAAAGTTTGACTGACCTATCTGACTGTTTTTTTGACATTCCTTTAGCGCAGTTAGATGCGGCTTATAACACGGGGCGGCTTATAGGTGGACAAAGTTTTGAAATATGCCGTTCATTGAAGGCGCGGCTTATAACCCAGGGCGGCTTATGGTGCGGAAAATACGGTAGTTACTTCTTTTCCCCCCCCCCTTTTTTTAAGGCTCCCATTAATGCCCTTTTAGCCTTCATTTCAGTACTGTTATTGCACTGGAGAATAATACAATCAACTTGACATGCATTTGCATCACTGAACTCTGCTAAGCAATGTGGTCTACATACAACACACAAAGACAAAGATATGTTTCAAAGGGCCAATTTATTTCAGGCCAGAACAAATTGACAAAACTATTTTAAATAGCTGCAACATAATGGCACTTTAACTTTAACTTTAAGTAGATAGGATCTTTGATCCAAGACACAACTTACATTTCACTAAAATGTTATTTTCTTTGTGCTCGACAAAAGAAAAGTATTGAGAATGTCTCCATGTTAAGAAACTCGACTTCTGGCTTCGCCATGATGTCTTGTTAGTTGTTATGAGAGTAGCGTATGTGTGTGTGTGTGTGTGTGTGTGTGGCCCTTTAAGATATGACAGCATGTGAGGTGAGTGACGTCAGTGGGTGAGAGAGGTGAGGGAGCGGCGACAGTGAGTGCGTGCAGGTGCTCTAGTTTGGTGGATGGCTGCGTCCAATAAAGTCACAAAGTTGCAACAAACCGCCAGTCTTGTCATTCACCCTCAGCTGTAAAGACCCCAAGTGAAGGTTGTTAGCGCCAAAGACGTACATAGGCCCTGGAGGAACGTCTCCCCTGCGCTCCTCAACTGCGGTATGGGAGTCCCCCCCCCCCGCCCCCACCCACACAAAGCACGCCTTTTCTTTTCCACCGCAGCGCTGCAATAAAACACACTCAGATCTTCTGTTTCTAGCCGATACTACATGAAATATAACGTAAAATAACGCAGTAACGCATCATGTAGTAACGGTAACTGAGTTACTGAATATAAAAAATAACGCGTTAGATTACTAGTTACCAGAGGTGGGACCAAGTCATTGTTTTGCAAGTCACAAGTAAGTCTCAAGTCTTTGCCCTCAAGTCCGAGTCAAGTCCCGAGTCAAGACAGGCAAGCCCCGAGTCAAGTCCAAAGTCAAGACTGGAAAGTCTCAAGTCAAGTCCTAAGTCCTGCATTTTGAGTTTCGAGTCCTTTCAAGTCCTTTTAACCACAGACTAATATATTAACACAGATTGTGTATGCTTTTCAAACGCTGTATTTATTTATTAAAACAAGTGCATTTGAAATTGCAGGAAAGAAAATTGTGCTGACATTGCACTTTATAATAGCACTATTAACCAGTCATTTTAAACATTAACTCATTCCTTTACAGAACAAACACATTGAAAAATAAAGTGCAAATGTCCTTATTTGTACAAAAGTGTTAACATTGAAAAAACATGACATATACGTGAACATAACAAAAAAAGTTGTACTTTTTATATGTCAGGGCCCTATGCTGCATTGCATTTGCCAAAGACCAAATTAGCCAAGAGTCTGTCAGTCATTTGTGCACGATGGGGGCGTAGTATGATGCCACCATGGCTGAAAACTCGCTCCACTGGAGCACTGGAGGCAGGCACTGCCAAGACTCTCATGGCCACTCGGAACAGTGAAGGAAGAGTCTTCATGTTCAATGCCCAGAACAAAAGGGGGGAGAGAGTTGTTTTGGGTTGGTGCACTACTTGTAAGTGTATCTTGTGTTTTTTATGTTGATTTAATTAAAAAAAGAAAAAAAAAAAATATTTCTTGTGCGGCCCGATACCAATCGATCCACGGACCAGTACCGGGCCGCGGCCCGGTGGTTGGGGACCACTGAGGTAAACAACCAACAGTATGTCAGAAAGCTAGCTAAAACGGTACACATATTCATAATATAGTATACATTTTAACTGATCTTTATTTTACTATTTTTGTCTTTTTTTAGGTGGCTAAAATACGCGGTGCTGCTGACCGCCGTCTAACGTTACGTGTGATATATTGACTCGAGTCCACACCTCTGCTTGTAACGCGTTAGTCCCAACACTGACTATCAGCGTGGGCCCCGTACTCCTGGTGTAGTGTGAACCAGAGGTGTGGACTCGAGTCACATGACTTGGACTCGAGTCAGACTCGAGTCATGAATTTGATGACTTTAGACTCGACTTGACAAAATGTAAAAAGACTTGCAACTCGACTTAGACTTTAACATCAATGACTTGTGACTTCACTTGGACTTGAGCCTTTTGAATTGACATGACTTGACATGACTTGCTACTTTCCCCAAAACCCAAAGATGAAAAAGTTATTCGGGAGCGCTCCGTATTTTTCATTGTGTACTTGTCTATCAGCGTTGCGTGTGTCAGCTGGTGTGCTCTCAGTACAACAGCCAATCAAATTAGATCTACTTTGTTTTCATCACACAGCATTCATCCAATCAAATTGCAGGACAACCAACGAAGAAGACATGTCCAAACCACACGCCAGTGAACAAAAAATGATACCTAAAATAATTTCGTTTGGGTATAAAAATTACGAGGTGGTCAACACAAAACGGTTTGCAGTATGCAACACATGCGGTTCCAAAATGACTGATGGAGAGGCAACAACTTCCAACTTCGTCCGGCATTTGAAGTTGCACAAAGAAGGGTAAGTTTTGAATGTAAGATAACGTTTATTGGCTAAGTAACGTGACTTTTATTTGTTGTGTAGTTAAATCAGTGAGGCTGTAAACTCACTGCTAACGTTATAACGTTATTGCAAACACGGGAATCTGTTGCAGTTCACTACCTTATTCATACTTTTTGTTCAGTGATTTTTTTTTAAGCAGGGTTACGTTGGTCAATATATCACACGTAACGTTAGACGGCGGTCAGCAGCACCACGTATTTTAGCCACCTAAAAAAGACAAAAATAGTCAAATAAAGGTCCGTTAAAATGTATACTATATTATGAATATGTGTACCGTTTTAGCTAGCTTTCTGACATACTGTTGGTTGTTTACCTCAGTGGTCCCCAACCACCGGGCCGCGGCCCGGTACTGGTCCGTGGATCGATTGGTATCGGGCCGCACAAGAAATATATATACATATATTTTTTCTTTTTTTAATTAAATCAACATAAAAAACACAAGATACACTTACAAGTAGTGCACCAACCCAAAAAAACTATCTCCCCCCTTTTGTTCTGGGCATTGAACATGAAGACTCTTCCTTCACTGTTCCGAGTGGCCATGAGAGTCTTGGCGGTGCCTGCCTCCAGTGCTCCAGTGGAGCGAGTTTTCAGCCATGGTGGCATCATACTACGCCCCCATCGTGCACAAATGACTGACAGACTCTTGGCTAATTTGGTCTTTTGCAAATGCAATGCAGCATAGGGCCCTGACATATAAAAAGTACAACTTTTTTTGTTATGTTCACGTATATGTCATGTTTTTTCAATGTTAACACTTTTGTACAAATAAGTACATTTGCACTTTATTTTTCAATGTGTTTGTTCTGTAAAGGAATGAGTTAATGTTTAAAATGACTGGTTAATAGTGCTATTATAAAGTGCAATGTCAGCACAATTTTCTTTCCTGCAATTTAAAATGCACTTGTTTTAATAAATAAATACAGCGTTTGAAAAGCATACACAATCTGTGTTAATATATTAGTCTGTGGTTAAAAGGACTTGAAAGGACTCGAAACTCAAAATGCAGGACTTAGGACTTGACTTGAGACTTTCCAGTCTTGACTTTGGACTTGACTCGGGGCTTGCCTGTCTTGACTCGGGACTTGACTCGGACTTGAGGGCAAAGACTTGAGACTTACTTGTGACTTGCAAAACAATGACTTGGTCCCACCTCTGGTGTGAACGTTCCCAAAGTCTGCCAGCGTGTCTGCATACTGTATCCTCATAATCTCATCTCTGCTCATGAATAATTCAAGCTATCTTTTATCAGCATCTTTCAATAAAGACGAGGACAGGAAACAGTTGTCAAGCGCGAAGGGTTGCGTCGGACGACGCCACCGTTACTACTTTGCCGCAATTAAATTACACCTGATCATGCAGAAAAGAAGAAGACAATGAGAGGTTTGAGCTTATTAAATGGAAACATATCCCGGCTGACAATACATCACTGAATTTAATTCTCCCGTAGACGTGTAATATATTCCGTCTTCTCCTGATTCTAAAGGACATTGCATCTCATTTCTTGTCACTTGTCTGCTAAAATTCCTAAAGGTACAATTAGCATTTTGTTTGACAAAATGTTGAAAGGTTCATAGATTGATATTTGCAGACGGGGAAAAAAAAAAGAATGTAGCAAGGCTGTTTTTTTCTTCTTCTCCAAATGCAAATTCTGACATTTATTAACTTTTATTGCAGATACTGTGTTTATGGATTGTAAAAGCGGGCATAGATTTAATGTGAATGAGGCAAAATGACAATGTTTAAACAGAATCCGTGCGGCGAAGCAGCCAGTGTGTAATTTAGTGTTGTGCGGCCATGAAAATGTTTTACTGCTCATGATTTACGTGGCTCTGTGTGCACGCCGTCGCCTAATGAGCGCCAGCGCTGTTCTCTCTCATCCAGGAAAACTACATTTACATCTCTTTCTTCACTTTTTTTTTTTTTTTTCTTACCCGCCCTTGTGAAATAAAGTCAGCCCTTTCCCACCTTCGAGGTCTTTTTTGTTACCACGCCTTGCACAGGAACACTTGCTAGAAAGGCAGGAAACACATTAGAGTGGAACAGGTTTATGGTCACGGCCCTCCGACTGACGTGGAAGTAAGTGGTCATCAACATAACTCAAATCAAAACTACCGCTACTTTTTTCCTAAGCTTTGAACTCTGCGGTTTGTAAGACAACGCATCTAATTTGTGGATTTTTTTTACGCTAACGACCATAATAAAAAAAGTTTTATATATTAAAAAAAACAAAAACAAGAGGGTGTTTTACTGTTTGTAGTATGGCGCTATCTTTTGGACGAATTCGCTCACTGCAGATGCTGCAGTCCCCTTCCATATATATATATATATATATATATATATAAAATAGATAAAAATAGAAAAACACTATTTTTATCTATTTTATATATATATATATATATATATATATATATATATATATATATATATATATATATATATATATATATATTTATCTATTTTATATATATATATATATATATATATATATATATATATATATATATATATATATATATATATATATATATATGTATTAATAAGGTGCTCGATACCGTAGTAGAGCGCAATATATGTATGTGTGGGAAAAAAATCACAAGACTATTTCATCTCTACAGGCCTGTTTCATGAGGGGGGGGTACCCTCAATCATCAGGAGATTTTAAAATCTCCTGATGATTGATTCATCAGGAGATTTTAAAATCTCCCCTCATGAAACAGGCCTGTAGAGATGAAATAGTCTTGTGATTTTTTTCCCACACATACATATATATATATATATATATATATATATATATATATATATATATATATGTATATATGTGTGTGTGTGTGTGTATATATATATATATATATATATATATATATATATATATATATATATATATATATATATATATATATATATATATATATATAAAATAGATAAAAATAGTGTTCATGTATGAGATTGTTCATACATACATATATATATATATATATATATATATGTATATATGTGTGTGTGTGTATATATATATATATATATATATATATATATATAAAATAGATAAAAATAGTGTTCATGTATGAGATTGTTCATACATACATATATATATATATATATATATATATATATATATATATATATATAAAATAGATAAAAATAGTGTTCATGTATGAGATTGTTCATACATACATACATATATATATATATATATATATATATATATATATACACACACACTATTTTTATCTATTTTATATATATATATATATATATATATATATATGTATGTGTGGGAAAAAAATCACAAGACTATTTCATCTCTACAGGCCTGTTTCATGAGGGGGGGTACCCTCAATCATCAGGAGATTTTAAAATCTCCTGATGATTGAGGGTACCCCCCCTCATGAAACAGGCCTGTAGAGATGAAATAGTCTTGTGATTTTTTTCCCACACATACATATATTGCGCTCTACTACGGTATCGAGCACCTTATTAATACATATATATATATATATATATATATATATATATATATATACATATATATATATATACATATATATATAAAATAGATAAATATATATATATATATATATATATATATATATATATATATATATATATATATATATATATATATATATATATAAAATAGATAAAAATAGTGTTCATGTATGAGATTTAGAGCTGCCAATTATGGCCAAAGTAATAATTAAGATTATATATATATATATATATATATATATATATATATATATATATATATATATATATATATATATATATATATATATATATCTTGCCTGGAAAGAGAATAATGTTTGCCTTGATGCCCTTCTAACTTGCCTTGGTGCCCTAAAATACGAGCCCTCCTTTAAGGCAAGACTTGCCTTGACCTTAAAAAGTTAAAATTGGAGGCCTGCTACATGAATGAATTCCAAAAACCTCAACATCCGTCCCTGATATTGTTTTCGTAGCGGTACATTGTTTCATTTACTTTAAGGCCGCAAATGTGTGTGGAAAAAAATAATAAAAAAGGCTTGCAGATTGATTTTTAATCTAGCAGACTAATCAGGTTTATAGCGCATGTATCCATCATGGCAGTGATGGTTTGCAATATGAATGTTGGCGTTACGAGCGCCGGGCTGAGAGTTCACTCCAGCCGTAATAAAGCTTGGCAGTCGCTCGCCGTGATAACTCTCGTCGCCGTTGACTTTAATAAAGTGTTGCATCCAGCAACAATAATTAGTCATGTCATTCTTCAAAGGTCCTTGAGAGAAAAGATCTCCGCGCAACCTTTTGTATTAATTCAAGCTCCGGCGACGACTCTACCATCTGGGCCCCCTTGTACTCCGTGATTAATGCCGAGCGCTTGATTCATGCGGATTAATAAACACGTCTTTGGGTGCTAAATGGCACAAACAAATGCTGAGGATGAACTCCTTCAGTCGGTGTCGCCGCCAATAAAGCCTCCATCATCATCATCATCATCACTGCACACTACAATCATCAAATATGGGATTTGGTGATTAACATAATAGAGAATAAAAATATTAATCCTACTGTACTGTATGTACATAAGATTTGGTCCACATTAACAGAGCAGTGTGATTAATATAATTACCCAGCAGCATCATCATCATCATCATCACTTGGCAGATTAAACCAGCCTGCAAAACTTTTCTCATTTAGAGAGAAAAAAAAAGAGAGAAATGTTTGTGTAAGACATGACAGGCCTTTGCAAACAAAATTAACTCTGTAATCCCTTTGGCTTGCTCTGGCTGTCAATGTCACAAAAGGAAGGGACGCCACGCAACAGCGACCTCTACAGGAGGGACACTGCAAGAGTCGCTGGCTTGGGGAATGCAATTAACGCAGGACTGTATTTAGGGGGATTATTAGGGCCCGCAATGGCCCATTGTATAAGGACTCCCCTTTGGGAGTCCTTATACAATGGGACATAAGGACCTATTGAATTTCTAAGGTTGTATTATTATTATTATACCGGCCGCTAGAGATGCGCGGATAGGCAATTATTTCATCCGCAACCGCGTCAGAAAGTCGTCAACCATCCGCCATCCACCCGATGTAACGTTTGATCAGAACTGCATCCGCCCACCATCCGCCCGTTGTTATACATCTAATATTAATAAAAAAATTTAAAAAAAGGGTGAAAACTACGCGAATTGCACCTTGTGCAGACAAGATTTTTCGATCGGACACGGAGGAATTAGCGATGTAAAAGACCACGTTGGGACAAAAAAACACAAGTCTAATGCCGTTGCTAGCGATACAAGTGGAAAACTTTCAACGTTTTTCGTCGCCCAAACAGATTCTTTGGATGTGATAAATGCCGAAGTTTTATTTACGGAGGCAATAATTGAGCATGGACTTCCAATCGCACTGGCTGATCACATGGGACAGTTAATAATGTAATGCAACCTTTAAAAATCATTACGCGGTGATCGCGATCCCAAAAATAAACTTTTCTTGCATGATAATGTCCAGAAAAATTCGCTTTATATTACTATAGAGTCCTTTTAACGAATGAGTTTGATGGTTTATCACAAACCTTAAATGAAATAAGTCCTTTGTTCTCCTGCACCATGCATGCGCAATCCTGTTGGCTGTATTTCACAGCACGACATACTGTAAAAAGTGTTTATACTATTTATACTTTCAATTAACAAATTGAAGTCTTGTGAAAGGTTGACAGGATAACTGGCATTAACTGTCAAAATAATTTCAAACTATTGAAGTTAGCTTACAGAATAAACATGTCAATCAACCCATATGATTTTTGCTGTAATATTTTTGTTTTGAAAAGTCACTGTGACTGATAGAAAAGTGATGGTTTTAGCAACATTTTAACCTGTCTGAATGCTAATAGTCATTTTGCGTCGGGGGGCGAAGCCCTGAACCCTCCACCAGGACTTTGTCCTGGACCTACCGCTTGGACCCTGGCTACTAGGTTTTTCTGATTTAAAAGTTGGCAGGTATGGTGAGGTTATAAAGCTTTTGCCTGTTAAAGAAAGGAGACTGATCCAATGCAGCACAGACATTCGCGTGCCACGCTGTCACGACCCAGACGCACACCAGTGCGCAATCATATGGGAGCCGCGCTGAGCGCACCTCCAAGCGCGTCTCGCTGCCGGCGACGGCCGGGTATATGGGCCCACGCTCCAGCGCCATCCATTTTCAGGGCTAGTTGATTGGGCAGGTGGGTTGTTACACACTCCTTAGCGGGTTCCGACTTCCATGGCCACCGTCCTGCTGTCTATATCAACCAGGGTGAGCCCCACCCCTTTCGTGAGCGCACTACGCGCGGAGTGACCCCTGTTACGCGCCCCCGGCAACAGGGGTGGCAAGCAGGTAAGCTGCGCGGGCGGAGCGCGCGGAGTGACCCATGTTACGAGCCCCCGGCCACGGGGGTGGCGGGCAGGTAAGCTGCTTACCTGCTGCGCGTGACGCCGGCCGCGGCGAAAGCGGACGAGGCGGGGTGTCGGTGCGGTGGGCGCGGTAGTGACCCTGGACGTGCGTCGGGCCCTTCTCGCGGATCGCCTCAGCTACGGCTCCCGGTGGGGCCCTCTCGGGGGAAGGGGCCTCGGTCCCGGACCCCGGCGAGGCGTCCCTTCTCCGCTCCGTAAAAGTGTCCATCTCTTCTTTTTTTTTCTTCTGTTGTGGCATATGCAGCAGGTGCCTGCTCGTTTTTCGTATGTGGGTAACAACATTTAACTATGTATATATATTTCCCAATTGGTTTAACTGCCACCCGCAAAAAAAAAAAAAAAAAAAAAAATTGATCCGCCCGACCCGACCCGCGAGCGGATAAAATCTTAGTTTTTTTAATTTCATCCGCCCGATCCGCGGATAATCCGCGGACTCCGCGGTTGTGTCCGCAAACCGCGCATCTCTACCAGCCGCCTCTCTGAGCTGCAATTTGACCCACTTAACATGCTTCAAAACTCACCATATTTGACGCACACGTCAGGACCTGCGAAAATTGCCTTTTGATAAAAAAAAACCGAACAGCAAAACTCAAAATTGCGCTCTAGCGCCCCCTAGGAAGAAAAAAAAAACTAGACTGCCTGTAACTCCCACTAGGAAGGTCGGAGAGACATGAAACAAAAACCTTTATGTAGGTGTGACTTACACCTACCTTTCATAATTGTACATCCTCGGGCAAAAATCAACAGGAAGTTGGCAATTCCCCCTTCAAGACAAAAAAGTACTAAAAACAGTAACTTTTGCCTCTGAGCTGTATTTTGACCCCCTTAACATGCTTCAAAACTCACCAAACTGAACACACACATCAGGACTGGCAAAAATTGTGATCTAATGAAAAAAACCTAACCCCAAATCTAAAAATTGCGCTCTACCGCAATTTTTGAATAAAACGCAGAAAAAACTGCTCCTCGGAAGGAAAAAAATGACATAACTGCCTGTAACTCCCACTGGGAAGGTCGGAGAGAGATGAAACAAAATCCTCTATGTAGGTCTGACTCAGACCTAACTTTCATAATGGTATATTCTCGGGCTAAAATCAACAGGAAGTTGGCAATTCCCCCTTCAAGACAAAAAAGTACTAAAAACAGTAACTTTTGCCTCTGAGCTGTATTTTGACCCCCTTAACATGCTTCAAAACTCACCAAACTGAACACACACATCAGGACTGGCAAAAATTGTGATCTAATGAAAAAAACCTAACCCCAAATCTAAAAATTGCGCTCTACCGCAATTTTTGAATAAAACGCAGAAAAAACTGCTCCTCGGAAGGAAGAAAATGACATAACTGCCTGTAACTCCCACTGGGAAGGTCGGAGAGACATGAAACAAAAACCTCTATGTAGGTCTCACTTAG
>NC_084560.2:46130420-46207920 GCF_033978685.3 Nerophis lumbriciformis
AGATGAAACCCTTGAAACCTGAAAGGGTTCTTAGTGGAACTCCCTGCATAGGTTCTAGATGAAACCCTTGACAAACGAAAGGGTTCTTAGTGGAACTCCCTGTGTGGGTTCTAGATGAAACCCTTGAAATACGAAAGGGTTCTTAGTGGAACTCCCTGCGTGGGTTCTAGATGAAAGTCTTGAAATACAAAAGGGTTCTTAGTGGAACTCCCTTTGTGGGTTCTAGATGAAACCCTTGAAACATGAAAGGGTTCTTAGTGGAACTCCCTGCATAGGTTCTAGATGAAACCCTTGACAAATGAAAGGGTTATTAGTGGAACTCCCTGTGTGGGTTCTAGATGAAACCCTTGAAATACGAAAGGGTTCTTAGTGGAACTCCCTGCGTGGGTTCTAGATGAAAGTCTTGAAATACAAAAGGGTTCTTAGTGGAACTCCCTGTGTGGGTTCTAGATGAAACCCTTGAAATACGAAAGGGTTCTTAGTGGAACTCCCTGCGTGGGTTTTAGATGAAACCCTTGACAAACGAAAGGGTTCTTAGTGGAACTCCCTGTGTGGGTTCTAGATGAAACCCTTGAAACATGAAAGAGTTCTTTGTGGAACTCCCTGTGTGAGTTCTAGATGAAACCCTTGAAACACAAAAGGGTTCTTAGTGGAACTCCCTGTGTGGGTTCTAGATGAAACCCTTGAAACATGAAAGGGTTCTTAGTGGAACTCCCTGCATAGGTTCTAGATGAAACCCTTGACAAATGAAAGGGTTATTAGTGGAACTCCTTGTGTGGGTTCTAGATGAAACCCTTGAAATACGAAAGGGTTCTTAGTGGAACTCCCTGCGTGGGTTCTAGATGAAAGTCTCGAAATACAAAAGGGTTCTTAGTGGAACTCCCTGCGTGGGTTCTAGATGAAAGTCTTGAAATACAAAAGGGTTCTTAGTGGAACTCCCTGTGTGGGTTCTAGATGAAACCCTTGAAATACGAAAGGGTTCTTAGTGGAACTCCCTGCGTGGGTTCTTTGTAGAACCTCTCATGGGGGGTTCTGGGTGGAACCTTACACACACAGTTCTAGGTAGAACCCTCCAAAAGGGTTCCAGGTGGAACCTTTATAAAAAGGTTCTACCTGGAGCCAAAAAGGGTTCTCCTATGAGGACGAGCCGAAGAACCATATATGGTTCTACTTAGCACTTTTATTTCTAAGAGTGTACCTCCAATCAGACAGACTCCAACATGCTCCAAATAGTTCAATGACAACTGAAACGACACACAAGAATACTAAGTTGTATTCTCTTCACAAATGTACATCATGTGTAAGTATATTTCAGTCAATATCTTACAATGCATTACATCATCAAAACAAACTGTCTCCCTGTAGTGTTTGATCTTGAATGGGATTGTGCTGAAAATCTAATTTCCCTCTCAATGATGAATAAAGTACTTGTGATTGTGAATAATAGGTTACATACTGTATGTGCAATACATCTAGATCAGGGCTGTCAAACTCATTCGAGCTCAGGGGCCGCATGGAGGGAAATATGTGCACACGCGGGCCGGACTGTTAAAATCATGGCATTAAATATTTAAAAAAAATAAAGACAACTTCAGATAGTTTTCTTTGTCTTACTTTGGCCAAAAATACAAGTACATTCTGAAAATATTACAATAAAAATATGGAAAAAAATACGGACAACGGTAAAGTTTAGATCCATGAAGGAAAGAAGAAAGTGAATGAATGTTTATAACTGAATACATTTACATATGCATAAAAATGTGAGGTGGCGACTTGTCCAGGGTGTTTCCCGCCTTCCGCCCGAATGCAGCTGAGATAGGCTCCAGCACCCCCGCGACCCCAAAAAGGGACAAGCGGTAGAAAATGGATGGATGGATATTAATTGCTATAAAATGGAGAAGGGGAACAGTTAAATAAGCTTTGTTTCTGTCATGTCTGTGTGATCATGTTTTATTTTTGGACTTTTTGTGCACTTTTGTTTTGTTTTGTCACCATAGTTACCCATTAGTTTCACCTGTCATGTCACGCACCTGTTTTGAGTCACGCACCTGTTGTTAATCATGTCCATAGTATTTAAGTTCATTCGTTTCAGTTTGTCGTTCTGACGACCTCCACATTTATGCTCTGTCCATTTCTTCATGCAACTATTTTTGTCCATGCCAAAGTAAGTTTTTGTTCCATGTTTATAGTCTTTTTGGGTTTCATAGTTTGTTCTCCGCCATTGTGCGTGCTTTTCATTTGTACTTTTTTGCTATAGTCTTTTGGTTTCATAGTTTATTCTCCGCCACTGTGCGCGCTTTTCGTTTATTCCTTTTTTTTGATAATAATAAATAAATCATGTACCTTCATTCCCGTCTCGCCCGAGCCAACTTTCCGTTGCATCCCGGAAAAGCTAACACCCAGGACCAAGTCTTGACAGTTTCTACCTACTATTTTAGGGGCATGTGTTAAAATGCATGTTCTGCATAATATTGGTGCTTTGTTTCATTTCTTTGCTTAATCCAGTGGTTCTCAAACATTTTTTGTCATCCCCCACTTTGGACAAGGGGGAGTTTTCAAGCCCCACCTGCCCCCATCGCCCCAACAGAGCGCTAATGCCAAGCTTTAACATTTTCAAATTTATTGAACATCAAGTTGTATACATTCAAACTCAATAACATAAAATAACATCAAGTTCAATAATAAATAAAATAACTGTGCAGCTGTGGTATAACTTGCATCAAGTTCAATAATAAATAAAATAACTTGCATCAAGTTCAATTATAAATAAAATAACTTTCATCAAGTTCAATAATAAATAAAACAAAAGTGTTATAACTTGCATCACGTTCAATAATAAATCAAATAAAAGTGTTATAACTTGCATCAAGTTCAATAATAAATCAAAAAAAGTGTTATAACTTGCATCAAGTTCAATAATAAATCAAAAAAAGTGTTATAACTTGCATCAAGTTCAATAATAAATCAAAAAAGTGTTATAACTTGCATCACGTTCAATAATAAATCAAAAAAAGTGTTATAACTTGTATCAAGTTCAATAATAAATCAAATAAAAGTGTTATAACTTGCATCAAGTTCAATAATAAATCAAAAAAAGTGTTATAACTTGCATCAAGTTCAATAATAAATCAAAAAAAGTGTTATAACTTGCATCAAGTTCAATAATAAATCAAAAAAAGTGTTATAACTTGCATCAAGTTCAATAATAAATCAAAAAAAGTGTTATAACTTGCATCACGTTCAATAATAAATCAAAAAAACGTGTTATAACTTGCATCAAGTTCAATAATAAATCAAATACGTGTTATAACTTGCATCAAGTTCAATAATAAATCAAAAAAAGTGTTATAACTTGCATCAAGTTCAATAATAAATCAAACAAAAGTGTTATAACGTGCATCAAGTTCAATAATAAATCAAAAAAAGTGTTATAACTTGCATCAAGTTCAATAATAAATCAAATAACTTGCATGAAGTTCAATAATAAATCAAAAAAAGTGTTATGACTTGCATCAAGTTCAATAATAAATAAAACAAAAGTGTTATAACTTGCATCAAGTTCAATAATAAATAAAATAACTTCCATCAAGTTTAATAAATAAAACAAAAGTGTTATAACTTGCATCAAGTTCAAAAATAAATAAAAAAAAGTCTTATAACTTGCATCACGTTCAATAATAAATCAAAAAAAGTGTTATAACTTGCATAAAGTTCAATAATAAATCAAATAAGTGTTATAACTTGTTCTGAATAAACGTCAACCATTAACCTCCAATAATAAAACATCTCAGACACTTCTTGAGTGCCTCAGATTTTTTCTCATAAGATTTGTTCTTTTATGTTTCACTTAAACTGAAGAGCACCAAAGGAACACAGGAAACCTCCAATGTATTTATTTTTTGGGAGGCAGGAGACGTATGCTTTTTATTGGAATCGGGATGCTGACTCTTGAGTTGTTAAGTATGTACCGCTACATTTTTATTATAGTAATTGCTCCAGTGCCTTTCAATGTGTGGCCCGTCGGTGCATGAAGTGAGCACGAGGCCGACGCGGTGGCAGTGAGGCCTCGCTGAATCAAATGAGAAAAAGCCTAAGGCGTGACAGCGTACGGTAACACAACTGGCAAACAGAAATAATAACATTCAAGCAAACGCACTGTACATGTCTCACTCGCACAACTTGTTAATAGTGTGAGAGTCCAGTCCATAGTGGATCTAACATAATAGTGTGAGAGTCCAGTCCATAGTGGATCTAACATAATAGTGAGAGTCCAGTCCATAGTGGATCTAACATAATAGTGTGAGAGTCCAGTCCATAGTGGATCTAACATAATAATGAGAGTCCAGTCCATAGTGGATCTAACATAATAGTGTGAGAGTCCAGTCCATAGTGGATCTAACATAATAGTGTGAGAGTCCAGTCCATAGTGGATCTAACATAATAGTGTGAGAGTCCAGTCCATAGTGGATCTAACATAATAGTGTAAGAGTCCGGTCCATAGTGGATCTAACATAATAGTGTGAGAGTCCAGTCCATAGTGGATCTAACATAATAGTGAGAGTACAGTCCATAGTGGATCTAACATAATAGTGTGAGAGTCCAGTCCATAGTGGATCTAACATAATAGTGAGAGTACAGTCCATAGTGGATCTAACATAATAGTGAGAGTCCAGTCCATAGTGGATCTAACATAATAGTGAGAGAGTCCAGTCCATAGTGGATCTAACATAATAGTGTGAGAGTCCAGTCCATAGTGGATCTAACATAATAGTGTGAGAGTCCAGTCCATAGTGGATCTAACATAATAGTGTGAGAGTCCAGTCCATAGTGGATCTAACATAATAGTGTGAGAGTCCAGTCCATAGTGGATCTAACATAATAGTGAGAGTCCAGTCCATAGTGGATCTAACATAATAGTGAGAGTCCAGTCCATAGTGGATCTAACATAATAGTGTGAGAGTCCAGTCCATAGTGGATCTAACATAATAGTGTGAGAGTCCAGTCCATAGTGGATGTAACATAATATTGTGAGAGTCCAGTCCATAGTGGATCCAACATAATAGTGAGAGTCCAGTCCATAGTGGATCTAACATAATAGTGAGAGTCCAGTCCATAGTGGATCTAACATAATAGTGAGAGTCCAGTCCATAGTGGATCTAACATAATAGTGAGAGTCCAGTCCATAGTGGATCTAACATAATATTGTGAGAGTCCAGTCCATAGTGGATCTAACATAATAGTGAGAGAGTCCAGTCCATAGTGGATCTAACATAATATTGTGAGAGTCCAGTCCATAGTGGATCTAACATAATAGTGAGAGAGTCCAGTCCATAGTGGATCTAATATAATAGTGAGAGTCCAGTCCATAGTGGATCTAACATAATAGTGAGAGTCCAGTCCATAGTGGATCTAACATAATAGTGTGAGAGTCCAGTCCATAGTGGATCTAACATAATATTGTGAGAGTCCAGTCCATAGTGGATCTAACATAATAGTGAGAGTCCAGTCCATAGTGGATCAAACATAATAGTGTGAGAGTCCAGTCCATAGTGGATCTAACATAATAGTGAGAGAGTCCAGTCCATAGTGGATCTAACATAATAGTGAGAGTCCAGTCCATAGTGGATCTAGCAGGGGATCATCTTGAGTGGAGACAGGTCAGCAGCGCAGAGACGTCCCCAACTGATGCTCAGATGAGTGGTCCACCCCGGATCCCGACTTTGAACAGCTAGCGCCTCATCTGTGGTCACCCAATAACCTCTCCACGCAGGAGAGGAAGGCAGAGCAGAAGAGAGACGGCAGATCAACTGGCCTAAAAAGGGGTTTGTATTTAAAGGCTAGAGTATACAAATTACATTTAAGATGGGACTTAAACGCTTCTACTGAGGTAGCATCTCTAACTGTTACTGCTAGAACATTCCATAGTACTGGAGCCCCATTAGAAAACGCTCTATAGTTTTTGGGCTGAACTTATTTCATTGAATGCTTCTAAAGAGAATGCACTTTTGTTGGCCTATCCTTCGGCCCATAAAACCCAACAGAAAAAACATCCAAAAAGCGCCAACAATACTCCATTTACATTTTGTGACCTGAATATTAACCAAGTATTAGTGATATTATTTGTGTTATAGTAAGCGCTAAGGCAGACAAACTATAACGACACTAGGGTCATAAGCTTGTGTGACTACACTCTTAGAAATAAAAGTGCTAAGTAGAACCATATAAGGTTCTTCGGCTCCTCCTCATAGGAGAACCCTTTTTGGCTCCAGGTAGAACCTTTTTAGAAAGGTTCCACCTGGAACCCCTTTTGGAGGGTTCTACCTAGAACTGTGTGTGTAAGGTTCCACCCAGAACCCCCCATGAGAGGTTCTACAAAGAACCCACACAGGGAGTTCCACTAAGAACCCTTTCGTATTTCAAGGGTTTCATCTAGAACCCACACGGGGAGTTCCACTAAGAACCCTTTTGTATTTCAAGACTTTCATCTAGAACCCACACAGGGAGTTCCACTAAGAACCCTTTCGTATTTCAAGGGTTTCATCTAGAACCCACACAGGGAGTTCCACTAAGAACCCTTTCGTTTGTCAAGGGTTTCATCTAGAACCTATGCAGGGAGTTCCACTAAGAACCCTTTCGTTTGTCAAGGGTTTCATCTAGAACCCATGCAGGGAGTTCCACTAAGAACCCTTTCAGGTTTCAAGGGTTTAATCTAGAACTCACACAGGGAGTTCCACTAAGAACCCTTTTGTATTTCAAGACTTTCATCTAGAACCCACGCAGGGAGTTCCACTAAGAACCCTTTCGTATTTCAAGGGTTTCATCTAGAACCCACACAGGGAGTTCCACTAAGAACCCTTTCGTTTGTCAAGGGTTTCATCTAGAACCCATGCAGGGAGTTCCACTAAGAACCCTTTCAGGTTTCAAGGGTTTAATCTAGAACCCACACAGGGAGTTCCACAAAGAACTCTTTCATGTTTCAAGGGTTTCATCTAGAACTCACACAGGGAGTTCCACAAAGAACTCTTTCATGTTTCAAGGGTTTCATCTAGAACTCACACAGGGAGTTCCACTAAGAACCCTTTCGTATTTCAAGGGTTTCATCTAGAACCCACACAGGGAGTTCCACTAAGAACCCTTTCGTTTGTCAAGGGTTTCATCTAGAACCCATGCAGGGAGTTCCACTAAGAACCCTTTCATGTTTCAAGGGTTTCATCTAGAACTCACACAGGGAGTTCCAATAAGAACCCTTTCTATTTCAAGACTTTCATCTAGAACCCACACAGGGAGTTCCACTAAGAACCCTTTTGTATTTCAAGACTTTCATCTAGAACCCACGCAGGGAGTTCCACTAAGAACCGTTTCAGGTTTCAAGGGTTTCATCTAGAACTCACACAGGGAGTTCCACTAAGAACCCTTTTGTATTTCAAGACTTTCATCTAGAACCCACGCAGGGAGTTCCACTAAGAACCCTTTCGTATTTCAAAGGTTTCATCTAGAACCCACACAGGGAGTTCCACTAAGAACCCTTTCGTTTGTCAAGGGTTTCATCTAGAACCCATGCAGGGAGTTCCACTAAGAACCCTTTCATGTTTCAAGGGTTTCATCTAGAACTCACACAGGGAGTTCCACTAAGAACCCTTTTGTATTTCAAGACTTTCATCTAGAACCCACGCAGGGAGTTCCACTAAGAACCCTTTCGTATTTCAAGGGTTTCATCTAGAACCCACACAGGGAGTTCCACTAAGAACCCTTTTGTATTTCAAGACTTTCATCTAGAACCCACACAGGGAGTTCCACTAAGAACCCTTTCGTATTTCAAGGGTTTCATCTAGAACCCACACAGGGAGTTCCACTAAGAACCCTTTTGTATTTCAAGACTTTCATCTAGAACCCACGCAGGGAGTTCCACTAAGAACCCTTTCGTATTTCAAGGGTTTCATCTAGAACCCACACAGGGAGTTCCACTAAGAACCCTTTCGTTTGTCAAGGGTTTCATCTAGAACCCATGCAGGGAGTTCCACTAAGAACCCTTTCATGTTTCAAGGGTTTCATCTAGAACCCACACAGGGAGTTCCACTAAGAACCCTTTCGTTTGTCAAGGGTTTCATCTAGAACCTATGCAGGGAGTTCCACTAAGAACCCTTTCGTATTTCAAGGGTTTCATCTAGAACCCACACAGGGAGTTCCACTAAGAACCCTTTTGTATTTCAAGACTTTCATCTAGAATCCGCGCAGGGAGTTCCACTAAGAACCCTTTCGTATTTCAAGGGTTTTATCTAGAACCCACACAGGGAGTTCCACTAAGAACCCTTTCGTATTTCAAGGGTTTCATCTAGAACCCACACAGGGAGTTCCACTAAGAACCCTTTCATGTTTCAAGGGTTTCATCTAGAACTCACACAGGGAGTTCCACAAAGAACTCTTTCATGTTTCAAGGGTTTCATCTAGACCTGACACAGGGGGTTCTAAAAACATCCCTTTTCAAAGGTTTTCACCGATAACCGTCTTGTCTTCTGAGGGTTCTATAAAGAACCATATTGTATTCTACAGATCAGTTTAGTTCATATTATATTGTGGTCATTTATCATGTTGACATTGAACAAACATTCAAAACATCTTAATGAGAAAAACATTTATTTAAAGATAGGCACCATTATTGGCAAATGTTCTCAGGAAGTATGTCCCTGGTGACACAGGATCTTACCCATGCTTTCAACAATCCCTGAAGAACTCTTTCTTCCAAAAACGGTTCTCTGGATCAAAATAGTTCTTACTGGAACCCTTAGTGTTAGTGAGAACCCTTTTAAAACCAATTATTCAGAAAAGGGGTTTTAAAGGGTTCTCTGGATCAAAATGGTTCTTACTGGAACCATTAGCGTTACCAAGAACCCTTGAAAAACCCTTTCTTCGGGAAAAGGGTTTTTCAGAAGCAAATGGTTCCAGTTAGAACCTCAGCCCTTGTAGAAGAACTCTTTTAGAACCCTTATTTCTAAGAGTGTATATTGACGTCATCGACTGGCAAGCTGCTTGCTTGCTAAACTCCATCCACACATCAAATCAACACCAGCTCGGATTCTAACGGGCTCAACGGCGCCCCCGCCTCTACAAAACTCTCCCACAGGGTTCTAATAAAACAGCGCCGTTTCCGAGGCTCTGGAAGACGGCGGTCTGAGGCTCTGTGATCTGCGATAGACAAAATGAGACGCAGCAGCAACAACAGAGCAGTCGGCGTATTCCCGGCGCTCCTTGAATAGATAATGCCATCCCTCCCTCCCCTCCTTCTTCTTCGCATGGCTTCTATTCCCCTCAAAAAGAAAGCATCAGAGGCGGCCAAACATTAATTCTCCTCGTCATATGGAGGAGCGACGCAAGTGGCACGCCACCACGGGCTTTTGACTGATTAAGGGAACACATAAAGGGCTCCTCGCGGCGCTTTGAACATGTTTTTTTTCCCCCTCCCTTTCAAGGCAGAGTTCCGAGCACTGTCAACTTTATTCTCTGCAGGAGACTCTGCCTTTAAAAGACAACATTAAATGGAAGTGCGGTAACAGGTGGGGACAAAAGGATTGAAGGCAATAATGCATCAAGCCTCTTAAGAGCTGGCAGAGGGCCTTGCAGGTGAAACCACTTTGCCCCTTTTATTGTCTTTTTGTTTTGTTTTAGTGCGCGCTGTGGATCACCTTTCACAAGACTATCAATGAATTCTGGTATTTTTTAATCAGTTCAAATGTCCCAAAAGTGTGTCCATCCTAGGGATGTCCCGATCCGATATTTGGATCGGACCGGCTGCCGGTATTTGCCAAAAACTGCGTATCGGCAAGGCATGGGAAAATGCCGATCCAGATCCGTGTTTTCCAACGCACCAATTTAAATAATACATTCCCGGTAAGGTCTATTCAGGTGTACTGGAGAGGAGGCTACGCCGGATAGTCGAACTTCGGATTCAGGACGAACAGTGTGGTTTTCGTCCTGGTCGTGGAACTGTGGACCAGCTCTATACTCTCGGCAGGGTCCTTGAGGGTGCATGGGAGTTTGCCCAACCAGTCTACATGTGCTTTGTGGACTTGGAGAAGGCATTCGACCGTGTACCCCGGGAAGTCCTGTGGGGAGTGCTCAGAGAGTATGGGGTAACGGACTGTCTTATTGTGGCGGTTCGCTCCCTGTATGATCAGTGTCAGAGCTTGGTCCGCATTGCCGGCAGTAAGTCGGACACGTTTCCAGTGAGGGTTGGACTCCGCCAGGGCTGCCCTTTGTCACCGATTCTGTTCATAACCTTTATGGACAGAATTTCTAGGCGCAGTCAGGGCGTTGAGGGTATCTGGTTTGGTGGCTGCAGGATTAGGTCTCTGCTTTTTGCAGATGATGTGGTCCTGATGGCTTCATCTGGCCAAGATCTTCAGCTCTCACTGGATCGGTTCGCAGCCGAGTGTGAAGCGACTGGGATGGGAATCAGCACCTCCAAATCCGAGTCCATGGTTCTCGCCCGGAAAAGGGTGCCATCTCCGGGTTGGGGAGGAGATCTTGCCCCAAGTGGAGGAGTTCAAGTACCTCGGAGTCTTGTTCACGAGTGAGGGAAGAGTGGATCGTGAGATCGACAGGCGGATCGGTGCGGCATCTTCAGTAATGCGGACGCTGTATCGATCCGTTGTGGTGAAGAAGGAGCTGAGCCAGAAGGCAAAGCTCTCGATTTACCGGTCGATCTACGTTCCCATCCTCACCTATGGTCATGAGCTTTGGGTCATGACCGAAAGGACAAGATCACGGGTACAAGCGGCCGAAATGAGTTTCCTCCGCCGGGTGGCGGGGCTCTCCCTTAGAGATAGGGTGAGAAGCTCTGTCATCCGGGGGGAGCTCAAAGTAAAGCCGCTGCTCCTCCATTTCGAGAGGAGCCAGATGAGGTGGTTCGGGCATCTGGTCAGGATGCCACCCGAACGCCTCCCTCGGGAGGTGTTTCGGGCACGTCCGACCGGTAGGAGGCCACGGGGAAGACCCAGGACACGTTGGGAAGACTATGTCTCCCGGCTGGCCTGGGAACGCCTCGGGATCCCCCGGGAGGAGCTGGACGAAGTGGCTGGGGAGAGGAAAGTCTGGGCTTCCCTGCTTAGGCTGCTGCCCCCGCGACCCGACCTCGGATAAGCGGAAGAAGATGGATGGATGGATGGATGGATTCCACTTTTCTGCTGCTCCGTAATCTCCGTTCCGCATTTTCCAGCACACCTTCAACACATCCACAATTCTCACGCAGTTGCTTTTAGCTGCTGGCATTACACGACAGGCTCTTCTCACTCTTTCCTGTGTCTCCCTCTCACAGACAGCGAGCGCACCTTCTTACACACGCCACATACTGTCACGTCATACTGTCACATACGTATACGTCCTCCCCGAGCAGAGAGGTAGCAGCATGGCTAACGTTAGCTGTGATGCTAGCGCAGCCGTGCGAGCAACGCTCCCTCTAAGGTGCTCGCCTGTGCAATTGCGCACTGTTTAAGCGTCCTCTGCGCATAGCAAATCTATGCCGCGCCCAAAATCAAATAAAAAAATAAGCGCATAACAATTTTCGACACACGGACACGACAGAGACAACAGCTTTCGTCATCATTGTTCAAATATTGTGAAGTCTGTCGAGACGCTTTATCTCCATTCGGTGCCACACGTCCACACCATCAAAATGCAGAGGCAAAAATTTCCATATCAACACTGTATGAAAAAATTAGTGATTTTTTTTAGTTGTGATTTCCTTCTCTGCATGAAAGTTTAAAAGTAGCATATATTAATGCAGTATGAAGAAGAATGTTTTAATGTAGACATGCAAGCCTTGAAAGAACATTTTGAAAATCAAGACTACATTTCCTGCAAATGGGTGCATTTCTACCCTATATTTTAACTTTAGATTTATTCTCATATCAAACTCTTTTGGCTGTCTTTTTGACACTTACATCCACACCCTGGATTATAAATAATGTAAATAATTCAATGTGATTATCTTGTGTGATGACTGTATTATGATGATAGTATATATCTGATAGTATATATCTGTATCATGAATCAATTTAAGTGGACCCCGACTTAAACAAGTGGAAAAACTTATTGGGGTGTTACCATTTAGTGGTCAATTGTACGGAATATGTACTTCACTGTGCGACCTACTAATAAAAGTCTCAATCAATAAATCAAAACACATAGAATCATCATACTGCTGTGATTATATGCATCAAGTGTTCATTCAAGGCTAAGGCAAAATATCGAGATCTATATTGTGTATCGCAATATGGCCTTAAAATATCGCAATATTAAAAAAAGGCCATATCGCCCAGCCCTAGTTCAATGATGTCATGTATAATTGTGTCTATTTTGTGTTTATCCTTGAATAAACAGGTCAGTTTCTTGTTACCAACCATTGTGTATTATTCAAACTCCCCTAATTCAGCTGGCTAGTTGTTATCAAGAGTACTAAAACCCTTTTCAACACGATTCTGACAACTAAGTAGGCTAAATAACTTTAAACTTTAATACATGCTCGGATAGGCCAGTATCGGTCAGTATCGGTATCGGTCAGTATCGGTATCGGATCGGAAATGCAAAAACAATATCGGTATTGGATCGGAAGTGCAAAAACCTGGATCGGGACATCCCTAGTCCATCCCTCACATTTTTACTTCATGCATGGTCTGGGGATGCACGAGTGCTGTGGTCCTCAGAGGTAAACAATGAATTCCAACTAGGGCTGGGCGATATATCGATATACTCGATACATCGCGGGTTTGTCTCTGTGCGATACAGAAAATGACTACATGGTGATATTGGAGTATACGTTCTCACGCAGTTGCTTTTAGCTGCGGGCATTACACTACACTCACTCTTTCTTGTCTCTCCTTCTCACAGAGACATAAAACAAGCGCACCTTCTTACATACGTCACATACGTATACGCCCTCGCGGAGCAGAGAGGTAGCAGAATGGGTAACGTTAGCTGTGGTGCGAGTGGTAATACGAGAGAAAGAAGGTGCGAATCTGGTAACAAATGAAGGAAAAATTAATTCCCAAGAAAAACAGCAGGGGGTCCATCTTCTGGCGGTGGTTTGGCTTCAAGTGGGAATATGTCGAACAGACAACCGTAATTTGTCAAGTGTGGGGCAAAAGCGTTGCTACAAAAAGTAGCACTACTGCTAATTTGTAGCATCATTTGAAAAGTCACCCGCTGGAGAATGAAGAGTGCTTGAAACTCAGCATGTCAACATCTCCGTTCGGTGCCACACCCACAAAATGCCGAAGCAACCATTTCCACATCAACACCGTATGAAAAAAAAATAGTCAACAACAGAAGGAACCTACTACATAGTGAAGGCTTTGATTTCCTATTATGCAGCTCATTTTTATTTGACACTTATTGAAAAATCGTGTGTGACATCATGCACAAAAGTGCACTTTATTTGTTTTAAACTATTGTAGTGGCGTTCTGTACAAAAAGTGCACTTTAATTGAGTGTTGTTTTGATATGTCATCTTAGTGACATCATGCACGAAAGTGCACTCATAGCTTGTTTTAAAATGTCTCTGACAATCTTGCACTTTCTGTTTGGAAATGACATGAATGTTTGTGCCACTGCTTAATAACTCTTTAATAAATACACTTTTACTTGTGATTGGGTAAAATTTTGAAAAAAAACTTCGAAAAATAAAATAAGCCACTGGGAACTGATTTTTAATGGTTTTAACCCTTCTGAAATTGTGATAATGTCCCCCTTTAACACTTAATTTTACCCATTTTCATTAATTACTAGTTTCTATGCAACTGTTTTTATATTGTTTTACTTTCTTTTTTATTCAAGAAAATGTTTTTTATTTATTTATTTTTTTTTATTTTATTTTTTTTAAAAGGGACCTTATCTTCACCGGACCAGGTTGTCAATTAATTTAAATTGTTTAAAGGGTTCTTAAAACCAGGTCCAGTCCAGATTGTGTCCAGGTACCCCTGTATTAGCCGCACTAAACTATAAGCCGCAGATATATACGTTGTGAAATTAGTTATATACGCAGAAAGATTTTGTAAATGTTTAGTTACATACCTTAATTGTTTCCAAACAGTGTCTTGTCACTCGGCAGTAAAACGGCTGATCAAACAAAACAGAAGTCATCACTAGCTGCGGAAGCTGGCTCTCCAATCAGCTAAAAAGACTCAAGAACTCCACTGTGACGTTTTGGTAAATTTAAGAACCTGAAACCATACAAAAACAAAATGCCATTGTAAGTTAATAATACTAACATGGACACTCGTCGACGTGTTAGCATATGATCTAATGCTAACGAGGCTAACTTCATTACTTTACAATATGATGTACACATATGCATGAAAAGATTCCTACAGACATCAAACGTGGGACAGTTCAGTAAGTAAGAATTGTTTTAGTTATATTGTAAAACTTACAAATGTTGCTTGGAGGGATTAATGAAGAAGCCATACAAGTAGAAATGCTATGGACGACTCGAAAGATGAAACAGCACTTGTACTTCCGGGTGAAAGCTCAGTCTAAACAGAAGGACACTGCAGCATCTATAGTGAGCTAACTCGTCCATAAAATAAGGTACTTTTTTTTAAAAGGACCTTATCTTCACCATACCTGGTTGTCCAAATTAGGCATAATAATGTGTTAATTCCACCACTGTATATATCAGTTGATATCGGTATCGGTAATTAAAGAGTTGGACAATATTGGATATCAGCAAAAAGCCATTATCGGACATCCCTAATATTTATATAGCACTTTTTCTCTAGTGACTCAAAGCGCTTTACATAGTGAAACCCAATATCTAAGTTACATTCAAACCAGTGATCGCAATCATGAGGTGCCCAAAAGATTCCCACCTCTACTACCGTCTACTTACATTGGGGTCGACCGAACTGTGTCGGAGATCTGAATATATTGGACGTGCATTAGGTGACTTTACAAACAATTAAGCAATACGATTGTTCGGATTGTTGTGCATGGGAGTTTGCCCAACCAGTCTACATGTGTTTTGTGGACTTGGAGAAGGCATTCGACCTTGTCCCTCGGGAAGTCCTGTGGGGAGTGCTCAGAGAGTATGGGGTATCGGACTGTCTGATTGTGGCGGTCCGCTCCCTGTATGATCAGTGTCAGAGCTTGGTCCGCATTGCCGGCAGTAAGTCGAAGACCTCCTCAATCCCACCAACACGTCTTCCTATGAGGAAGCAGTGCCTGGGGAGTCTGTGGTGGGCTCTCCTATTTCTGGGGCTGAGGTTGCTGAGGTAGTTAAAAAGCTCCTCGGTGGCAAGGCCCCGGGGATAGATGAGATGCGCCCGGAGTTCCTTAAGGCTCTGGATGCTGTGGGGCTGTCTTGGTTGACAAGACTCTGCAGCATCGCGTGGACATCGGGGGCGGTACCACTGGATTGGCAGACCGGGGTGGTGGTTCCTCTCTTTAAGAAGGGGAACCGGAGGGTGTGTTCTAACTATCGTGGGATCACACTCCTCAGCCTTCCCGGTAAGGTCTATTCAGGTGTACTGGAGAGGAGGCTACGCCGGATAGTCCAACCTCGGATTCAGGAGGAACAGTGTGGTTTTCGTCCTGGTCGTGGAACTGTGGACCAGCTCTATACTCTCGGCAGGGTCCTTGAGGGTGCATGGGAGTTTGCCCAACCAGTCTACATGTGCTTTGTGGACTTGGAGAAGGCATTGGACCGTGTCCCTCGGGAAGTCCTGTGGGGAGTGCTCAGAGAGTATGGGGTATCGGACTGTCTGATTGTGGCGGTCCGCTCCCTGTATGCTCAGTTCCAGAGCTTGGTCCGCATTGCCGCATTGGCGGAGGCCAAGGCTGCCCTTTGTCACCGATTCTGTTCATAACTTTTATGGACAGAATTTCTAGGCGCAGTCAAGGCGTTGAGGGGATCTGGTTTGGTGGCTGCAGGATTAAGTCTCTGCTTTTTGCAGATGATGTGGTCCTGATGGCTTCATCTGGCCAGGATCTTCAGCTCTCACTGGATCGGTTCGCAGCCGAGTGTGAAGCGACTGGGATGAGAATCAGCACCTCCAAGTCCGAGTCCATGGTTCTCGCCCGGAAAAGGGTGGAGTGCCATCTCCGGGTTGGGGAGGAGATTTTTCCGCAAGTGGAGGAGTTCAAGTACCTCGGAGTCTTGTTCACGAGTGGGGGAAGAGTGGATGGTGAGATCGACAGGCGGCGTCTTCAGTAATGCGGACGCTGTATCGATCCGTTGTGGTGAAGAAGGAGCTGAGCCGGAAGGCAAAGCTCTCGATTTACCGGTCGATCTACGTTCCCATCCTCACCTATGGTCATGAGCTTTGGGTTATGACCGAAAGGACAAGATCACGGGTACAAGCGGCCGAAATGAGTTTCCTCCGCCGGGTGGTGGGTCTCTCCCTTAGAGATAGGCTCTGTCATTCGGGAGGAGCTCAAAGTAAAGCCGCTGCTCCTCCACATCGAGAGGAGCCAGATGAGGTGGTTAGGGCATCTGGTCAGGATGCCACCCGAACGCCTCCCTAGGGAGGTGTTTAGGGCACGTCCGACCGGTAGGAGGCCGCGGGGAAGACCCAGGACACGTTGGGAAGACTATGTCTCCCGGCTGGCCTGGGAACGCCTCGGGATCCCCCGGGAGGAGCTGGACGAAGTGGCTGGGGAGAGGGAAGTCTGGGCTTCCCTGCTTAGGCTGCTGCCCCCGCGACCCGACCTCGGATAAGCGGAAGAAGATGGATGGATGGATTGTTCAGAATCCTGGGTTGTTGTCGGAGGCTCAAGCTCACTTTTAAATAGATCAAGTGGTGTGTGTGTGCATTAGGATGCAAGTGTGCGTTTGTGTGTGGAGAATCACTTGAAGGAGTGACATTGACCGGGGAAGTGCTGACTTGCACCACTGTTTGTCTTTTGATGTGAGAGATCAAATCAATGTACCCGCCGTTTCTCCGGGGCGCTACGCAGGCAGATTAGCATTAGCCCGAAGGTGCGCGCTTTGGCCCTTCGATCATTAGCGTTTACTCTGAATAATCAGGAGTGCGTTGAAGATGGAAGGCAGGCAGCGCCAGGTTGTCATTAGCAGACTCCAACCTGAGCCACAGACACCGGGCTGACACTGACATTTGTTATTGGCGCCCGCCGCGTTATTTGTCACCGGTCCTGCTGTGCGACGGTGCCTTCACATGGAAAATAGCACAATGAGCTCTCCTGAGTCTTAAGTCAGATGGATGGAACGCTCCGCAACATTGATAAAGGTTGATTTAGACCCCCGTGCCGACGTTATAGTGGGTAAGCTAATGCAGAATAATTGGCGCATTTTCTCCTGTCAAAAAAGCGGGCAAAATGACATATTTAGCTGTGCAAACTTTGACCTTGCGTCACAGAGGGAGCACCAGTGTCGGTTTTATAGAAAGTCAAGTCACAAACACGTGACAAGTAGCAGAATCCTATAATCATTGGAAAACCGGGTTACAGGTAAAAGCCAGTAAATTAGAATATTTTGAAAAACTTGATTTATTTCAGTAATTGCATTCAAAAGGTGTAACTTGTACATTATATTTATTCATTGCACACAGACTGATGCATTCAAATGTTTATTTCATTTAATTTTGATGATTTGAAGTGGCAACAAATGAAAATCCAAAATTCCGTGTGTCACAAAATTAGAATATTACTTAAGGCTAATACAAAAAAGGGATTTTTAGAAATGTTGGCCAACTGAAAAGTATGAAAATGAAAAATATGAGCATGTACAATACTCAATACTTGGTTGGAGCTCCTTTTGCCTCAATTACTGCGTTAATGCGGCGTGGCATGGAGTCGATGAGTTTCTGGCACTGCTCAGGTGTTATGAGAGCCCAGGTTGCTCTGATAGTGGCCTTCAACTCTTCTGCGTTTTTGGGTCTGGCATTCTGCATCTTCCTTTTCACAATACCCCACAGATTTTCTATGGGGCTAAGGTCAGGGGAGTTGGCGGGCCAATTTAGAACAGAAATACCATGGTCCGTAAACCAGGCACGGGTAGATTTTGCGCTGTGTGTAGGCGCCAAGTCCTGTTGGAACTTGAAATCTCCATCTCCATAGAGCAGGTCAGCAGCAGGAAGCATGAAGTGCTCTAAAACTTGCTGGTAGACGGCTGCGTTGACCCTGGATCTCAGGAAACAGAGTGGACCGACACCAGCTGGACTGCTGCTGAGTGGTCCAAAGTCATGTTTTCTGACGAAAGCAAATTTTGCATTTCCTTTGGAAATCGAGGTCCCAGAGTCTGGAGGAAGACAGGAGAGGCACAGGATCCACGTTGCCTGAAGTCTAGTGTAAAGTTTCCACCATCAGTGATGGTTTGGGGTGCCATGTCATCTGCTGGTGTCGGTCCACTCTGTTTCCTGAGATCCAGGGTCAACGCAGCCGTCTACCAGCAAGTTTTAGAGCACTTCATGCTTCCTGCTGCTGACCTGCTCTATGGAGATGGAGATTTCAAGTTCCAACAGGACTTGGCGCCTGCACACAGCGCAAAATCTACCCGTGCCTGCTTTATGGACCATGGTATTTCTGTTCTAAATTGGCCCGCCAACTCCCCTGACCTTAGCCCCATAGAAAATCTGTGGGGTATTGTGAAAAGGAAGATGCAGAATGCCAGACCCAAAAACGCAGAAGAGTTGAAGGCCACTATCAGAGCAACCTGGGCTCTCATAACACCTGAGCAGTGCCAGAAACTCATGGACTCCATGCCACGCCGCATTAACGCAGTAATTGAGGCAAAAGGAGCTCCAACCAAGTATTGAGTATTGTACATGCTCATATTTTTCATTTTCATACTTTTCAGTTGGCCAACATTTCTAAAAATCCCTTTTTTGTATTAGCCTTAAGTAATATTCTAATTTTGTGACACACGGAATTTTGGATTTTCATTTGTTGCCACTTCAAATCATCAAAATTAAATGAAATAAACATTTGAATGCATCAGTCTGTGTGCAATGAATAAATATAATGTACAAGTTACACCTTTTGAATGCAATTACTGAAATAAATCAAGTTTTTCAAAATATTCTAATTGAAAAAATTCTAATTTACTGGCTTTTACCTGTATATATATAAATAAAAGAAATACTTAAATTTCAGTGGTCATTATACACATATACACACACATAATACTCATTGTTGAGTTAAGGGTTGAATTGTCCATCCTTGTTCTATTCTCTGTCACTATCTTTCTAACCATGCTGAACACCCTCTCTGATGATGCATTGCTGTGTGGCACGCACAAAAGTGCTTTCATCAAATGCACTAGATGGCAGTATTGTCCCGTTTTAAGAGTGTCACAACATTGCTGTTTACGGCAGACGGACTGCTTTACTGTAGACGTTCTTTATTATTGTGGGAAAGCGGACTCAGGTCCGCATGGAGCTGGAGGGGGCGTGGCCTCCAGCTCCGCCTGAATTTCGGGAGATTTTCGGGAGAAAATTTGTCCCGGGAGGTTTTCGGGAAAGGCGCTGAATTTCGGGAGTCTCCCGGAAAATCCGGGAGGGTTGGCAAGTATGGTTTAACAACAAATCTTGAAGTTAACTTACGTGTCTTGCTTCCACCAAGCAACTACAAAATAGCGTCCTCCTTGTAGTGTGTAGTGATGTTAAAGACCATATACACTTCATTACACATGTACCATATCACTATATCAATGATTACATGCTTTATAATTCCATGACAGTTTTGCCGCGGTACTCGCACGTCCGTGTGCTTTATATAGATACTTAAACATGCAAAATGGTTTCCCTGGCTTGTTAGTGCGTGCTGACTTTATAAATAATCTACACTTCACTGCACATGTAATACATCACCATGTTGCTGAACATGTTATAATTCTATGAGTGTTGGGTTTCAGCAGCACATGCCTGCATTCACTCTTCAATAATGTTCCCAGGGCTCTGTTTAAAGATAATGTACATCTATAGCAGGGGTGTCCAAACTTTTTCCACTGAGGACCGCACACGTAAAAATTAAAGCATGTGTGGGCCGTTTTGATATTTTTCATTTTTAAACCATAACAAAATATATGGATTTTTTAAAATTATTTTACCTTTAGGGGTAATGGGGACCATAAATGAAGAGCGTACAGTGTTTCCCACAGGACAGGCATCTATTTGTGGTGGTGTGGTCAGGGGGCGGGGGGTGGCAGCGGCGATGACCAAGAAGAACGCGGAGTTGGAATATAATTACAACACTTTATGTACATATTTATATACAGATTTGAACAATTAGTGATTCACTGAAATATATTTATTAATTGTGGTTCTTACAAAAAATATGTCTTATAAAATATAAAAGCTAAAATGTCTCTTAAAGCTCTGCCCCTTCCCCTTTAATTAGTGAATACTAAATAATTTAACTTTAGCCTAATACTACAACCATATTATTTACCAGTAACATAAAGTGAAACAGAGGCAGAGGTGTCCTGCCACAGTCAGTCAACCTCCTCCTCCTCCTCCTGCTGCTGAACAGGTCGCACCTGTGGTCCGGACTGTAGGCCTACCTCCTCTCCAAGTCGAGCCCTTTTCGGCCGTTGAAAATATTTTTCTATACTCATCTGTGTGAAGGAGTGAACATCCAACATTAGAATTTATTACTAACGAGCAGAAGCGCTCTATGTACAGTGCCGTCTAACCTTAAGCGGCATCAGCTCAACACATGCAGGGTTCAACGTTAAGGTTTTTTTCTACTTGCCCGACTTCTCAAATCTACTTGCCCCAATATTTTTACTTGTCCTGCCTAGGTTTTTTTCTGGCTGTGTAGTGCTCATGGCTTATATCGTACTAAAATTCTTCCCGTTGACTATTTACAACACTACACAGTATTTATTATTATTATCTATAATTACATTTTAATGGCATTGCATACATGTCAAATTAAATGCTATTTCACATTATTTGACCAGTAGCAGTTACACCCATCTGAACAGGTCAGCCACCTGTTTAAAGCCCGATCACAGTTGAAATCTTGAAATAAAGGGCTTTTAATGGCCAAAACATTAACCTGGACAACATTTTAACAGCTGGTTGGATCAGATTTTATTCTTTTCATTGCATTCACATGCTGCAGTGGACAGTGGACAATTTAGCTTCAGTCCATGTGTGTTTATTGACAACATGGTTATAACCTGGACACGTTAGCTCGTCGGTAGGGTAACACGTGACTTTTACTACGTTCGTCTGCCCCGGCCCACGAGTCAAACAGCGGCAGTGTTAATGAAGCAGCGGATTAACGTTAAATATATGACGAGCCGCGAGCGATGCAGCTATAACATATCTACTTATAACCTATATTACCCTCGTATTTTGATCCCGTTTCGTCCGTCCGTCCGTCCCTCTTCTTCTTCTTCTTCTGGCCCACCAGGTGAATTAAGTGCTATTGGCGGAGTTACCGCCACCTACTGCACCGGAGTTGTAACTACAAGCAACATTCACAGACAGTCCCATTGCTTTTATGAGCGGTCGAGCGAGTCAAAAGCCGAAAAATCCATTTGTGGCGGACGTAATTCTTTCGTGGCGGGCCGCCACAAATAAATGAATGTGTGGGAAACACTGGCGTAGAAGAAAAGGTCATTTCCAACATCAGTATTCAAGGACAACTTTAAAACAAATGTATATATCAGTGGTGGGGGTTGAACTATGGAATTCTCTTTACAAGGAGATAAAAGACTGTAAAAATATATATTCCAATTTAAAAATATATATAAAGACAGAACAATAAGACAAGGTTGACAAGACTCTGCAACATCGCGTGGACATCGGGGGCGGTACCTCTGGATTGGCAGACCGGGGTGGTGGTTCCTCTCTTTAAGAAGGGGAACCGGAGGGTGTGTTCCAACTATCGTGGGATCACACTCCTCAGCCTTCCCGGTAAGGTCTATTCAGGTGTACTGGAGAGGAGGCTACGCCGGATAGTCGAACCTCGGATTCAGGAGGAACAGTGTGGTTTTCGTCTTGGTCGTGGAACTGTGGACCAGCTCTATACTCTCGGCAGGGTCCTTGAGGGTGCATGGGAGTTTGCCCAACCAGTCTACATGTGCTTTGTGGACTTGGAGAAGGCATTCGACCGTGTACCCCAGGAAGTCCTGTGGGGAGTGCTCAGAGAGTATGGGGTATCGGACTGTCTTATTGTGGCAGTTCGCTCCCTGTATGATCAGTGCCAGAGCTTGGTCCGCATTGCCGGCAGTAAGTCGGACACGTTTCCAGTGAGGGTTGGACTCCGCCAAGGCTGCCCTTTGTCACCCATTCTGTTCATAACCTTTATGGACAGAATTTCTAGGCGCAGTCAAGGCGTTGAGGGGATCTGGTTTGGTGGCTGCAGGATTAGGTCACTGCTATTTGCAGATGATGTGGTCCTGATGGCTTCCTCCGGCCAAGATCTTCAGCTCTCACTGGATCGGTTCGCAGCCGAGTGTGAAGCGACTGGGATGAGAATCAGCACCTCCAAGTCCGAGTCCATGGTTCTCTCCCGGAAAAGGGTGGAGTGCCATCTCCGGGTTGGGGAGGAGATCTTGCCCCAAGTGGAGGAGTTCAAGTACCTCGGAGTCTTGTTCACGAGTGGGGGAAGAGTGGATGGTGAGATCGACAGGCGGATCGGTGCGGCGTCTTCAGTAATGCGGACGCTGTATCGATCCGTTGTGGTGAAGAAGGAGCTGAGCCGGAAGGCAAAGCTCTCGATTTACCGGTCGATCTACGTTCCCATCCTCACCTATGGTCATGAGCTTTGGGTCATGACCGAAAGGACAAGATCACGGGTACAAGCGGCCGAAATGAGTTTCCTCCGCCGGGTGGCGGGGCTCTCCCTTAGAGATAGGGTGAGAAGCTCTGTCATCCGGGGGGAGCTCAAAGTAAAGCCGCTGCTCCTCCACATGGAGAGGAGCCAGATGAGGTGGTTCGGGCATCTGGTCAGGATGCCACCCGAACGCCTCCCTAGGAAGGTGTTTCGGGCACGTCCGACCGGTAGGAGGCCACGGGGAAGACCCAGGACACGTTGGGAAGACTATCTCTCCCGGCTGGCCTGGGAATACCTCGGGATCCCCCGGGAGGAGCTGGACGAAGTGGCTGGGGAGAGGGAAGTCTGGGCTTCCCTGCATAGGCTGCTGCCCCCGCGACCCGACCTCGGATAAGCGGAAGATGGATGGATGGATGGATGGATGGAAGAACAATAAGATCATATGGACAGCCATACGTGTTTACATTTTGCTTAATATTTATTAATTTACTTGTTTTTTTGTCTGGTTTTGTATTTGTTTTGTATCATCCCGTGAGGTGTATATTACTTTTTTTGTTCAGTTTGTACTTCGTGAAGTTTTGCACTTGTTGTGTTTGTTTTCATTATATTTGGATATATTTGTTTGGTTTGTATGATATCCATTGAATAAGACTATGTATTCTGTTGAAGGGGGCAGGAAAATATAAGATTTTTCTTCATCCTGCTCCTTCTCAGGCATTGGTGTTTAGTTTCTGAGGTTTAATTGTCTATCGATCAAAGATGCACATCGATGAAGTAGATAAATAAAAAAAATGAAATAAAATAAAATAAAGGGTCTCAGTCATTAAAATGTTAAAAATAAGTAAAATTATTATTATGTTTTATTTACAGTAAATCTCTATATCAACTTCAAGTTGATATAAATTAATTAAAAAAAAAGTTTTATGTCTTTTATGTCAAAAACAACTTTGTCTTTTATAGTAAAATTTAAATATGCAGTATTTAGTAATTAGAGCCTTAAAAGATCAATAATGCATTGATTTTAATTCTGCGTAATCACAGTGAAAAGATAAATAAAATACCACTAAATATATTTGGGATCCAAAAGGTGCCCCACTCATAAAGTGATACGTTAACACTTAAGTTAGGAGATCAACTTCAGATATATCTGTCGATTTTACATTTGAACTATTATTTTGTTTGTTGTATGCTCTTTTGTCAAATAAAACGTTGATGTTTTTAAATGGCAACTACACAATATATGCAATATTTACCACATAAATATAATATAAAATATAATATAATAATATTTACCACATAAAACATTTTAAAGTGAAATATTTGAAGTAATTGGAGCCTTGAAAATAATTCATTATAACATGGATTTTTTGTCTTTTTTTTTTTTTGGGAGCAATGGCAAAAAAAGAAAAATAAAGAAAGACAAAAGAGAAAAAAAACAGTCCGCATGGCAGCTTTGTGTCAACATTGCAACTTTTCTCATTAGATTTCACCTCATTCATTTTTATTTTTGAAATAACATTTCCAGAATGTGTGGCTGGCTGGTAAACAATTAGCTAGGGGCCGCAAATGGTCCCCGGGCCGCACTTTGGAGACCCCTGGTCTAAAGTATATCAAAATAAACATAATAGAGGTGTAATGCTGCACCAAGTCAGTTATTGCTGCTTTTTTTCAGTCTTCTGATTGGACAAAATGTGCATGACATCAGGTGTATGTGTTTGTGTGTCGACATAGACAGTTTTGAAACTACACTTTTGTGGATGGACATTGTTTTAACCTCAAGTATGTGTTTTTGAAACTCTGCATGTTCGTGTGGACATGGCCTTAAAGGCACTACCTAATCCACTTTTTATGTTTGATATAATGAAAACTGTTCTTATTGTTTTATTTTTGATTGTAAGAGTATAGATTTATTTTAACTTTCTCAGGGAATATTAATTTTGAACTAATTTTATATATAAGTGTTTTCACTTCAAACATGTTATGATGGCAAAATGAACATGATTACTATTTAGAATGCAATGGACTGTTATGTGTTCCATCCATCCATCCATCCATCTTCTACCGCTTATCCGAGGTCGGGTCGCGGGGGCAGCAGCCTAAGCAGGGAAGCCCAGACTTCCCTCTCCCCAGCCACTTCGTCCAGCTCCTCCCGGGGGACCCCGAGGCGTCCCCAGGCCAGCCGGGAGACATAGTCTTCCCAACGTGTCCTGGGTCTTCCCCGCGGCCTCCTACCGGTCGGACGTGCCCTAAACACCTCCCTAGGGAGGCGTTCGGGTGGCATCCTGACCAGATGCCCGAACCACCTCATCTGGCTCCTCTCGATGTGGAGGAGCAGCGGCTTTACTTTGAGCTCCCCCCGGATGACAGAGCTTCTCACCCTATCTCTAAGGGAGAGCCCCGCCACCCGGCGGAGGAAACTCATTTCGGCCGCTTGTACCCGTGATCTTGTCCTTTTGGTCATAACCCAAAGCTCATGACCATAGGTGAGGATGGGAACGTAGATTGACCGGTAAATTGAGAGCTTTGCCTTCCGGCTCAGCTCCTTCTTCACCACAACGAATCGATACAGCGTCCGCATTACTGAAGACGCCGCACCGTTCCGCCTGTCGATCTCACGATCCACTCTTCCCTCACTCGTGAACAAGACTCTGAGGTACTTGAACTCCTCCACTTGGGGCAAGATCTCCTCCCCAACCCGGAGATGGCACTCCACCCTTTTCCAGGCGAGAACCATGGACTCGGACTTGGAGGTGCTGATTCTCATCCCAGTCGCTTCACACTCAGCTGCGAACCAATCCAGAGAGAGCTGAAGATCCTGGCCAGATGAAGCCATCAGGACCACATCATCTGCAAAAAGCAGAGACCTAATCCTGCAGCCACCAAACCAGATCCCCTCAACGCCTTGACTGCGCCTAGAAATTCTGTCCATAAAGGTTATGAACAGAATGGGTGACAAAGGGCAGCCTTGGCGGAGTCCAACCCTCACTGGAAACGTGTCCGACTTACTGCCGGCAATGCGGACCAAGCTCTGACACTGATCATACAGGGAGCGAACTGCCACAATAAGACAGTCCGTTACCCCATACTCTCTGAGCACTCCCCACAGGACTTCCCGGGGTACACGGTCGAATGCCTTCTCCAAGTCCACAAAACACATGTAGACTGGTTGGGCAAACTCCCATGCACCCTCAAGGACCCTGCCCAGAGTATAGAGCTGGTCCACAGTTCCACGACCAGGACGAAAACCACACTGTTCCTCCTGAATCCGAGGTTCGACTATCCGGCGTAGCCTCCTCTCCAGTACACCTGAATAGACCTTACCGGGAAGGCTGAGGAGTGTGATCCTTAGCAATCTACCAACCCAAATAGATAGGATTGACGTTTTTGTCACATCGTCGATGAGTTGATTATTGACGGAACAATCCTTTCAACATACAACAACTAGTACCTATTTGTCCGGAACATTCTGACTGGCATTGCAAGTGGGCGTGGCTCGTCGCCCCACCTGCGAGTCACAAAGACTAAAAGACGGAGAAATGGAGCGCGAGCGAGCACTTTGAACACTTCCACCCGCCGACGAGCTTTGTTTTTTTAATTGGTTGAAATTAATCTTAGGGATGTGAGATGTCTGATTTGCATTCATTAAAACGCCACCAAAAAGAAGTCGCGCTTAATTCCAAACAAGTTTGCTTAATTATGCGTGGCGGGAAATTCCCAAATGAGCTGTGCATTTCCTGGCAGCAATCACTTTGTTTTTCTTGTTTCCTTTGGCAAACAAGGTGTTTTACTGAACGTCGAGGAGAACCTTCAATCTGGGCTTGAAGAAAAACAACTAAACTCTAAAACTGCTTTTGTCATTACAGGAATCTGCATTTTTCATTGTTAATTGCAGCTGTCAGTGTCATTAATTTTCATTTGAGGCGGGCGATAACATTGAGAATTTCTTTGAAGCTGATGTTTGTGAACCAGGCCTGTGAAGGGGACACAGTCGCGCCACGCAAATCTCAAGGAGATATCGATTGGGGCCCTGTGCTCTTTTCTATGAATCTTAAATAGGCCCGCGCTGGAAATGTGCTTGAGACGTCACTTTCGAGAGTAAACTTCAGGGTTGAGACGTTTTCGATTCAAAAGGGTTTACACACATAAGTGCCGACAAACAGATGCAACAAAGCAATGTGCAGACTTTGTCTCCGTGCGATTGTGTCACTTTCGCATCGACTTCCGTCTTTTTAACAAATGGGGAAGCATGTCAGCACATTTGTAGTTTTTAGTGTGGCAGGGTTCCTAAGTGGCAGTAAAAGCGATACAGACCCCTTCAGGCCATGACAGAGGTGTCATTCAACTCGTTGTGTGAATGCTCCAAAGCAGGGGTGCTCATTACGTCGATCGCGATCTACCGGTCGATCGCGTAGGGTGTGTCAGTCGATCACCAGCCAGGCATTAAAAAAATAGTCCTAAAAATGAGCGATCATAAATCTTCACTATGACGTCACTTTCGTCACTTGATTGACATTTAACGGCACCCGAGGGTCTTCTGAGATGACGCTGGCTGCTGCCAGCTCATTAAAATTACCGACTGGAAGGCGACAAACACTTTATTTCAACAGACTCTGGCGCCGTACCTGTCGTCAAAACTCCAAAGACCGACTGCACAGTTGCACAATAAAAGCTCTGCTTCATCCTGCCTGCGCTACCAAAATAAGAGTCTCAGAAAGCTGTCGTGCACAAGCTAGCAAGCTACGGAGTTTGCCGACAATGTATTTCTTGTAAAGTGTATACAAAGGAGTACGGAAGCTGGACAAATAAGATGCCAAAAACTAACCACTTTCATGTGGTATTGGACAGAAAGGAGGACTTTTTTTCTCCTCCATTCGAAAATGCGGACCTTATCATCACCACTGTCTGATTCCAATCAATGCAAGTCATCAGAATCAGGTAATACACCAACTTATATTCTTGTCTTCATGAAAGAAAGGAATCTATATATGTTAAACATGCTTGTATTATCTTTAATCACCTTTAACTTGTTAACAATATTAACTATATGTATTAAACATGCTTGTATTATTTTTAACCACCTTTAAGTTGTTAACAATATTAACTATATGTGTTAAACATGCTTGTTTTATCTTTAACCACCTTTAAGTTGTTAACAATATTAACTATTTGTGTTAAACATGCTTGTATTATTTTTAACCACCTTTAACTTGTTAACAATATTAACTATATGTATTAAACATACTTGTATTATCATTAAACACCTTTAATGTATTAACAATATTAACTACTATTACGTATTATTTTGGGGTCTCCCTATGTCTAGCATTAAAAGATTACAATTGGTACAAAATGCGGCTGCTAGACTTTTGACAAGAACAAGAAAGTTTGATTATATTACGCCTATACTGTATATACCTTTATATACATATATACATATATATATATACCTATACTGGCTCACCTGCACTGGCTTCCTGTGCACTTAAGATGTGACTTTAAGGTTCTACTACTTACGTATAAAATACTACACGGTCTAGCTCCGTCCTATCTTGTCGATTGCATTGTACCATATGTCCCGGCAAGAAATCTGCGTTCGAAGAACTCCGGCTTATTAGTGATTCCCAGAGCCCAAAAAAAGTCTGCGGGCTATAGAGCGTTTTCTATTGGGGCTCCAGTACTATGGAATGCCCTCCCGGTAACAATTAGAGATGCTACCTCAGTAGAAGCATTTACCGTATTTTCCGCACTATAAGCCGCGCCTAAAAACCACAAATTTTCTCAAAAGCTGACAGTGCGGCTTATAACCCGGTGCGCTTTATATATGGATTCATATTAATATTCATTTTCATAAAGTTTAGGTCTCGCAACTACGGTAAACAGCCGCCATCTTTTTTCCCCGTAGAAGAGGAAGCGCTTCTTCTTCTATGGTAAGCAACCGCCAAGGTAAGCACCCGCCCCCATAGAAGAGGAAGCGCTTCTTCTTCTACTGTAAGCAACCACCCGCCCCCGTAGAAGAAGAAGCCCCCGGATATTGCGTTTCATTTCATTTGTGTGTTTACATCTGTAAAGACCACAAAATGGCTCCTACTAAGCGACACGCGTATAACGCAGAATTTAAACTTAAGGCAATAAGTCATGCCGAAGAACACGGAAATAGAGCAGCAACAATGGATGACCGAAGGCGAACACACCTTCACTAAGACAGGGAGACAGCGCCGGACGACATACGCCAACATCTGCCAGTGGATCGTAAATGCCTGGGCGGATATTTCGGTCACAACTGTGGTCCGAGCTTTCCGGAAGGCAATGACTTCGACGAGACGGAGCCGGCCATTTTGGATCCCGTATTCGCCCAACTTTTTAATTCGGACACCGAAGGAGAAGAATTCGAGGGATTTATGAATGAAGAATAACTTCAGAAAGTGAGCGTTATGTTTATTTTGTGTGTTGTGACATTAACGTTCGAGCAACATTATGTTGCTATTGCTATGCACTATTTTGAATTTTACTATGTTTGTGATTGCACATTTGCACATTACCGTACATTTTGGGAGTGAACAGAGTTGTTAGAACGCTGGTTTTTAATATATTATTAAAGTTTGACTGACCTATCTGACTGTTTTTTTGACATTCCCTTTAGCGCAGTTAGATGCGGCTTATAACACGGGGCGGCTTATAGGTGGACAAAGTTTTGAAATATGCCGTTCATTGAAGGCGCGGCTTATAACCCAGGGCGGCTTATGGTGCGGAAAATCTTAAAACTCATTTGTATACTCTAAACTTTAAATAGACCCCCCTTTAGACCAGTTGATCTGCCGTTTCTTTTCTTTTCTCCTCTGCTCCCCTCTTCCTTGTGGAGGGCGGGGGGCACAGGTCCGGTGGCCATGGATGAAGTGCTGGCTGTCCAGAGTCGGGACCCGGGGTGGACCGCTCGCCTGTGCATCGGCTGGGAACATCTCTGCGCCGCTGACCCGTCTCCGCTCGGGATGGTGTCCTGCTGGCCCCACTATGGACTGGACTCTTACTATTATGTTAGATCCACTATGGACTGGACTCTTACTATTATGTTGGATCCATTATGGACTAGACTCTCACAATATTATGTCAGACCCACTCGACATCCATTGCATTCGGTCTCCCCTAGAGGGGGTGGGGGGGTTACCCACATATGCGGTCCTCTCCAAGGTTTCTCATAGTCATTCACATCGACGTCCCACTGGGGTGAGTTTTTCCTTGCCCTTATGTGGGCTTTGTACCGAGGATGTCGTTAAAAGTTAAAGTTAAAGTTAAAGTACCAATGATTGTCACACACAAACTAGGTGTGGTGAAATTTGTCCTCTGCATTTGACCCATCCCCTTGTTCACCCCCTGGGAGGTGAGGGGAGCAGTGGGCAGCAGCGGTGCCGCGCCCGGGAATCATTTTTGGTGATTTAACCCCCAATTCCAACCCTTGATGCTGAGTGCCAAGCAGGGAGGTAATGGGTCCCATTTTTATAGTCTTTGGTATGACTCGGCCGGGGTTTGAACTCACAACCTACCGATCTCAGGGCGGACACTCTAACCACTAGGCCACTGAGTAGGTGGCTTGTGCAGCCCTTTGAGACACTTGTGATTTAGGGCTATATAAATAAACATTGCTTGATTGATTGACTTCTGTCTTTTTAACAAATGGGGAAGCATGTCAGCACATTTGTAGTTTTTAGTGTGGCAGGGTTCCTAAGTGGCAGTAAAAGCGATAGAGACCCCTTCAGGCCATGACAGAGGTGTCATTCAACTCGTTGTGTGAATGCTCCAAACCAGGGGTGCTCATTACGTCGATCGCGATCTACCGGTCGATAGATCTACCGGTCGATAGATCTACCGGTCGATCTCGGAGGGTGTGTCAGTCGATCACCAGCCAGGCATTAAAAAAAATAGTCCTAAAAATGAGCGATCATAAATCTTCACTATGACGTCACTTTCGTCACTTGATTGACATTTAACGGCACCCGAGGGTCTTCTGAGATGACGCTGGCTGCTGCCAGCTCATTAAAATTACCGACTGGAAGGCGAGAAACACTTTATTTCAACAGACTCTGGCGCCGTACCTGTCGTCAAAACTCCAAAGACCGACCGCACAGTTGCACAATAAAAGCTCTGCTTCATCCTGCCTGCGCTACCAAAATAAGAGTCTCAGAAAGCTGGCGTGTACAAGCTAGCAAGCTACGGAGTTTGCCGACAATGTATTTCTTGTAAAGTGTATGCAAAGGAGTACGGAAGCTGGACAAATAAGATGCCAGAAAGCAACCACTTTCAGGTGGTATTAGACAGAAAGGAGGAACTTTTTTTCTCCTCCATTCGAAAATGCGGACGTTATCAGCACCACTGTCTGATTCCTATCAATGCAAGTCATCAGAATCAGGTAATACACCAACTTATATTCTTGTCTTCATGAAAGAAAGGAATCTATATGTGTTAAACATGCATGTATATTCATTAAAACACCTTTAACATGTAAACAAAAACGGCAAAATAAATAAATATAAGTTATATACTGTATATATATATATATATATATACACACACACACATTTATATATATACATATATATATATATATATATATATACAGTATATAACTTATATTTATTTATTTTGCCGTTTTTGTTTACATGTTAAAGGTGTTTTAATGAATATACATGCATGTTTAACACATATAGATTCCTTTCTTTCATGAAGACAAGAATATAAGTTGGTGTATTACCTGATTCTGATGACTTGCATTGATTGTAATCAGACAGTAGTGATGATAACGTCCACGTTTTCAAATGGAGGAGAAAAAAAAGTTCCTCCTTTCTGTCTAATACCACATGAAAGTGGTTGGTTTTTGGCATCTTATTTGTCCAGCTTCCATATTCGTTTTTATACACTTTACAAGAAATACATTGGCGGCAAACTCCGTAGCTTGCTAGCTTGTTTGCGCTGGCTTTCGGAGACTCTTATTTTGAAAGCGCAGGCGCGATGGAGCGGCACTTTTATTGTGAAGACAGGAACTGTGCAGTCAGTCTTTAGGCTTTTGACGGGGTGTACGGTTGAAATAAAAAAGGGTCTTTTTTCCTTCACACTTTTGATTGATTGATTGGAACTTTTATTAGTAGATTGCACAGTACAGTACATATTCTGTACAATTGACCACTAAATGGTAACAACCGAATACGTTTTTCATCTTGTTTAAGTCAGGTCATGTGACCACCTGGCTCTGTTTGATTGGTCCAACGTCACCAGTGACTGCATCTGATTGGTGGAACGGAGTGAACGTCACCAGTGACTGTATTTGTTGAAACGCAGGCACTTTGAAGGTCTGTCTGACAGACCAAAACAAACAAAGCGTGCATTAACAGATCGATAAAAATTAGTAGCGAGTAGCGAGCTGAATGTAGATAAAAGTAGCGGAGTAAAAGTAGCGTTTCTTCTCTATAAATATACTCAAAAGTAAAAGTATGTTGCATTAAAACTACTCTTTGAAGTACAATTTATCCCAAAAGTTACTCAAGTAGATGTAACGGAGTAAATGTAGCGCGTTACTACCCACCTCTGGTAAGTAGTACATGTATGCTTTTATAATTGTGTGAGGCTTGTTTATAGTGACGTGTGTTTCCGTGGAGGATATAGGGACTATGCAAGTCAACATCTAACATGGCAACATAAAACAAAGTTTATCGCATCGCTACGTTTTGATCATTGGGCGTGTAGAAGAATGCGGCGCTGTTATTTTCAGTGTGAAAGCAGATCGTAGCGAGCTTTTTTGATGTGCAGCTCCGCAACAGTACGTGCTCTACGGCGGCTTGACATTGTGTGTTTCTGCTCCAACACTTGATTTATAGCTTCATTTGGCCCGCGCTTGTAGCAAACACATCCTGCCTGCTGCATTGTAAGTCCTAAAACAAAGGAAAAATCAAATTGATCTGTGCGGACACACACACACACACACACACACACACACACACACACACACACACACAAAATCAATGAATGAGTATTTCCTGTTTCATGCCGCGTTAGTACGACTGCTGCAAATCCTTGAACTTTTTCCTCGTCTGGCAAGGGAGGAGAGGTCGCCCGAGTTTAACCCGGGATTATATCATTCCATATCCGTTTGGAACAGTCGGTTTACACTACAGCCTTGAAAGTAAACACGACATATTTCAAAGGCTTTGTGCTCAGATTGAATTGTGTTTGCTTAGCATGAATTTGAGCCTTGAGCAGGGCTAGTTCATCCATAGGGGCGCTGCCCTCTCTCATATAAACATACAAAAGGTCAAGACCATAGAAATGAACATTGGATATACTTCAGAGGAGTCAGTGTACAGCTTGTGTAGCAGTAGAGATTTACTATCTCAACCATTTTTAATGTCAAATAACCACCATACAAGTTCATTTGTCCATCCATCTTCTTCCGCTTATCCGAGGTCGGGTCGCGGGGGCAGCAGCCTAAGCAGGGAAGCCCAGACTTCCCTCTCCCCAGCCACTTCGTCCAGCTCCTCCCGGGGGATCCCGAGGTGTTCCCAGGCCAGCCGGGAGACATAGTCTTCCCAACGCGTCCTGGGTCTTCCCCGCGGCCTCCTACCGGTCGGACGTGCCCTAAACACCTCCTGAGGGAGGCGATCGGGTGGCATCCTGACCAGATGCCCGAACCACCTCATCTGGCTCCTCTCGATTTGGAGGAGCAGCGGCTTTACTTTGAGCTCCCCCCGGATGGCAGAGCTTCTCACCCTATCTCTAAGGGAGAGCCCCGCCACCCGGCGGAGGAAACTCATTTCGGCCGCTTGTACCCGTGATCTTGTCCTTTCGGTCATGACCCAAAGCTCATGACCATAGGTGAGGATGGGAACGTAGATCGACCGGTAAATTGAGAGCTTTGCCTTCCGGCTCAGCTCCTTCTTCACCACAACGGATCGATACAGCGTCCGCATTACTGAAGACGCCGCACCGATCCGCCTGTCGATCTCACGATCCACTCTTCCCTCACTCGTGAACAAGACTCCCAGGTACTTGAAATCCTCCACTTGGGGCAGGGTCTCCTCCGCAACCCGGAGATGGCACTCCACCCTTTTCCAAGCGAGAACCATGGACTCGGACTCGGAGGTGCTGATTCTTATCCCAGTCGCTTCACACTCAGCTGCGAACCGATCCAGTGAGAGCTGAAGATCCTGGCCAGATGAAGCCATCAGGACCACATCATCTGCAAAAAGCAGAGACCTAATCCTGCAGCCACCAAACCGGGTCCACTCAACGCCTTGACTGCGCCTAGAAATTCTGTCCATAAAAGTTATGAACAGAATGGGTGACAAAGGGCAGCCTTGGCGGAGTCCAACCCTCACTGGAAACGTGTCCGACTTACTGCCGGCAATGCGGACCAAGCTCTGACACTGATCATACAGGGAGCGGACCGCCACAATCAGACAGTCCGATACCCCATACTCTCTGAGCACTCCCCACAGGACTTCCCGAGGGACACGGTCGAATGCCTTCTCCAAGTCCACAAAACACATGTAGACTGGTTGGGCAAACTCCCATGCACCCTCAAGGACCCTGCCGAGAGTATAGAGCTGGTCCACAGTTCCACGACCAGGACGAAAACCACACTGTTCCTCCTGAATCCGAGGTTCGACTATCCGGCATGTTTTTAACACTCGGGTGAAGAGAGGGGCGGAGCTTTCTACCGATCACCACATGGTGGTGAGTTGGCTGCGATGGTGGGGGAGGATGCCGGACAGACCTGGCAGGCCCAAACGCATTGTGAGGGTTTGCTGGGAACGCCTGGCAGAGTCTCCTGTCAGAGAGAGTTTCAATTCCCACTTCCGGAAGAACTTTGAACATGTCACGAGGGAAGTGCTGGACATTGAGTCCGAGTGGACGATGTTCCGTACCTCTGTTGTCGAGGCGGCCGATTGGAGCTGTGGCCGCAAGGTAGTTGGTGCCTGTCGTGGCGGTAATCCTAGAACCCGTTGGTGGACGCCGGCAGTGAGGGATGCCGTCTGGCTGAAGAAGGAGTCCTATCGGGTTCTTTTGGCTCATGGGACTCCTGAGGCAGCAGACAGGTACCGACGGGCCAAGCGGTGTGCAGCTTCAGCGATCGCGGAGGCAAAAACTCGGACATGGGAGGAGTTCGGGGAGGCCATGGAAATGTAGTCTTGATTTTCAAAATGTTCTTTCAAGGCTTGCATGTCTACATTAAAACATTCTTCTTCATACTGCATTAATATATGCTACTTTTAAACGTTCATGCAGAGAAGGAAATCACAACTAAAAAAAAATCACTAATTTTTTCATACGGTGTTGATGTGGAAATTTTTGCCTCGGCATTTTGATGGTGTGGGCGTGTGGCACCGAATGGAGATAAGCGTCTCGACAGACGTCACAATATTTGAACAATGATGACGAAAACTGTTTTCTCTGTCGTGTCCGTGTGTCGAAAATTGTTATGCGCTTATTTTTTTATTTGATTTTGTGCGTGGCATAGATTTGCTATGCGCAGAGGACGCTTAAACAGTGCGCAATTGCACAGGCGAGCACCTTAGAGGGAGCGTTGCTCGCACGGCTGCGCTAGCATCACAGCTAACGTTAGCCATGCTGCTACCTCTCTGCTCGGGGAGGACGTATACGTATGTGACGTATGACGTGACAGTATGTGACGTGTGTAAGAAGGTGCGCTTGCTGTCTGTGAGAGGGAGACACAGGAAAGAGTGAGAAGAGCCTGTCGGGTACTGCCAGCAGCTAAAAGCAACTGCGTGAGAATCCACAGACCTGTTGATGTGTTGAAGGTGTCCTGGAAAATGCGGAACGGAAATTACGGAGCAGCAGAAAAGTGGAATGTATTATTTAAATCGGTGCGTTGGAACGGCTTCGAAGCAATTCTGGACCACCATCCGCCGCCTCAGGAAGGGAAAGCAGTGCACTATCAACACCGTGTATGGCGAGGATGGTGTTCTGCTGACCTCGACTGCGGATGTTGTGGATCGGTGGAGGGAATACTTCGAAGACCTCCTCAATCCCACCAACACGTCTTCCTATGAGGAAGCAGTGCCTGGGGAGTCTGTGGTGGGCTCTCCTATTTCTGGGGCTGAGGTTGCTGAGGTAGTTAAAAAGCTCCTCGGTGGCAAGGCCCCGGGGGTGGATGAGATCCGCCCGGAGTTCCTTAAGGCTCTGGATGCTGTGGGGCTGTCTTGGTTGACAAGACTCTGCAACATCGCGTGGACATCGGGGGCGGTACCACTGGATTGGCAGACCGGGGTGGTGGTTCCTCTCTTTAAGAAGGGGAACCGGAGGGTGTGTTCTAACTATCGCGGGATCACACTCCTCAGCCTTCCCGGTAAGGTCTATTCAGGTGTACTGGAGAGGAGGCTACGCCGGATAGTCGAACCTCGGATTCAGGAGGAACAGTGTGGTTTTCGTCCTGGTCGTGGAACTGTGGACCAGCTCTATACTCTCGGCAGGGTCCTTGAGGGTGCATGGGAGTTTGCCCAACCAGTCTACATGTGTTTTGTGGACTTGGAGAAGGCATTCGACCGTGTCACTCGGGAAGTCCTGTGGGGAGTGCTCAGAGAGTACGGGGTATCGGACTGTCTGATTGTGGCAGTCCGCTCCCTGTATGATCAGTGCCAGAGCTTGGTCCGCATTGCCGGTAGTAAGTCGGACACGTTTCCAGTGAGGGTTGGACTCCGCCAAGGCTGCCCTTTGTCACCCATTCTGTTCATAACTTTTATGGACAGAATTTCTAGGTGCAGTCATGGCGTTGAGGGGATCTGGTTTGGTGGCTGCAGGATTAGGTCTCTGCTTTTTGCAGATGATGTGGTCCTGATGGCTTCATCTGTCCAGGATCTTCAGCTCTCACTGGATCGGTTCGCAGCTGAGTGTGAAGTGACTGGGATGAGAATCAGCACCTCCAAGTCCGAGTCCATGGTTCTCGCCCGGAAAAGGGTGGAGTGCCATCTCCGGGTTGGGGAGGAGATCTTGCCCCAAGTGGAGGAGTTCAAGTACCTCGGAGTCTTGTTCACGAGTGAGGGAAGAGTGGATCGTGAGATCGACAGGCGGATCGGTGCGGCGTCTTCAGTAATGCGGACGCTGTATCGATCCGTTGTGGTGAAGAAGGAGCTGAGCCGGAAGGCAAAGCTCTCAATTTACCGGTCGATCTACGTTCCCATCCTCACCTATGGTCATGAGCTTTGGGTTATGACCGAAAGGACAAGATCACGGGTACAAGCGGCCGAAATGAGTTTCCTCCGCCGGGTGGCAGGGCTCTCCCTTAGAGATAGGGTGAGAAGTTCTGCCATCCGGGAGGAGCTCAAAGTAAAGCCGCTGTTCCTCCACATCGAGAGGAGCCAGATGAGGTGGTTCGGGCATCTGGTCAGGATGCCACCCGAACGCCTCCCTAGGGAGGTGTTTCGGGCACGTCCGACCGGTAGGAGGCCGCGGGGAAGACCCAGGACACGTTGGGAAGAGTATGTCTCCCGGCTGGCCTGGGAACGCCTCGGGATCCCCCGGGAGGAGCTGGACGAAGTGGCTGGGGAGAGGGAAGTCTGGGCTTCCCTGCTTAGGCTGCTGCCCCGCGACCCGACCTCGGATAAGATGGATGGATGGATGATTGATTGATTGAAGTGTTGTTTTAAGAGCATGGAAAGTGTATGTAGAAGCAGTGTGGAGGGCTCATAAAGACTTGAAATACATACGATAATCATTAAAGTCACTGACCACATGGGGTCTGGAACGTAACCCGTGATAAAGGGAAAACTGGAATTCCCTAAAGTGAAATGATCTTTTAAGTCAACAATTGTGCTGTTGTTTCTGTATAAAACCTTCCCCATATAAGACACCAGACAGATGTCTGTGTTTATGCGACATGAAAGTGGGTTTAATTGTTTGTTATCATTTCCAAAATGATTGTTATCAACCCGCTTTGTTCTCTATCGCCTCTCCTACGTCCTTGCCGCTTGTATTTGGGAGCTTAAAGCAAAGTCCTAGCCTGTTCCCACTGTGTTCCAGCGCAAAAAGGTGATTATGTTTCCACAACCACTCCACAAGTTCCGTGTTCAATTGTTCTCTGGCGGGCTGGCCTCTGCATGACACATGACAACACACCGCTTTGCACTCCTCTTCCTGCCCCGAGAGCGGCGTCACCCTCGCCCGCCGCAACAATGACGGCTGATGTGGACGAGTAAGCGCTTAAGCAGCTGCTTGCACTTTTGATTCGCGTTCACTTCCTGAGCGTGAGCTTCCTCGCGCACTCTAAAAACGCCCCTGCATCACATGCGTTTAGTTCAAAGTGGAGGCAAATGGTTCTCATGATTATTGTTTGCCATCTTTGTTCCCATTGCCTTGTAACCTAGAGCCAGGAACCACAATGGTCAGTTTGACAAAACACAACAACCAGTGAAGTCGTCACATTGTGTAAATCAGGGGTGCTCACACTTTTTCTGCAGGCGAGCTACTTTTCAATTGATCAAGTCGTGGGGATCTACCTCATTCATATATATCATTTATATTTACTTATTTATGAAATATATGTTTTTGTTAACAAGTTAGAGGTGTTTAATGATAATGCAAGCATGTTTAATACATATAGTTAATATTGTTAATAAATTAAAGGTGTTTAATGATAATACAAGTATGTTTAATACATATAGTTAATATTGTTAACAAGTAAAGGGTGTTTAATGATAATGCAAGCATGTTTAACACATATAGTTAATATTGTTAACAAGTAAAGGGTGTTTAAAGATAATGAAAGCATGTTTAACTCATATAGTTAATATTGTTAACAAGTTAAAGGTGTTTAATGATAATACAAGCATGTTTAACACATAGTTAATATTGTTAAAAAATTAAAGGTGTTTAATGATAATACAAGAATGTTTAATACATATAGTTAATATTGTTAATAAGTTAAAGGTGTTTAAAGATAATACAAGCATGTTTAACACATATAATTAATATTGTTAACAACTTAAAGGTGTTTAATGATAATACAAGTAAGTTTAATACATATAGTTAATATTGTTAACAAGTTAAAGGTGTTTAAAGATAATGCAAGCATGTTTAACACATATAGTTAATATTGTTAACAAGTTAAAGGTGTTTAATGATAATACAAGCATGTTTAACACATATAGTTAATATTGTTAATAAATTAAAGGTGTTTAATGATAATACAAGAATGTTTAATACATATAGTTAATATTGTTAACAAGTAAAGGGTGTTTAAAGATAATGAAAGCATGTTTAACTCATATAGTTAATATTGTTAAAAAATTAAAGGTGTTTAATGATAATACAAGCATGTTAAATACATATAGTTAATATTGTTAACAAGTTAAAGGTGTTTAATGATAATACAAGCATGTTTAACACATAGTTAATATTGTTAAAAAATTAAAGGTGTTTAATGATAATACAAGAATGTTTAATACATAAGAAAGCATGATATTTCTTTTCATTGTTATGCCGATGACACACAAATGTATTTTCCATTAAAGAGAAATCATGCCTCTTCAATACAGCCATTACTTGCCTGTCTTGAGGATATCAAGGCCTGGATGGCCCTAAACTTCTTAAATTTTAATGAAAAGAAGACAGAAGTAATAGTGTTTGGACCTAGTGGTACCTGTGAGCTCCCCCCTGTTGACTTTGGCCCTTTGGCTTTGCACGTTAAGCCCATGGTCACCAACCTGGGCTTTCGTATTGACTGTGATTTTAAATTGGACCGTCAGATTGGCACAGTGGTGAAAGCCAGCTTTTTTTATTTACGTCAGCTGGCCAAGGTTAAAAACCTTCTTTCTAGGCAACAGTTAGAGACAGTAATCCATGCCTTTACTACATCTCGGCTGGATTACTGTAACTCTTTATATTTTGGAATTAGTCAGTCTTCCCTCTCACGTCTGCAGCTGGTCCAAAATGCAGCTGCCCGACTTTTAACTAACACAAGAAAAAGAGAGCACATTACTCCTGTTTTAGCCTCCCTCCACTGGCTGCCTGTGTCTTTTAGAGTCCATTTTAAGATTATCTTACTCGTTTTTAAATCCTTACGTGGTCTTGCCCCACCTTACCTCTCTGAGCTGCTCCATCTGTATGCCCCCACCCGGTCCCTCAGGTCAGCTGATCAGCTGATCCTGGAGGTACCCAAAACAAAGCGCAAGCTCAGAGGGGACAGAGCTTTCTCTGTTGCGGGTCCCAAACTCTGGAACGATCTCCCTCTCCATGTGAGACAGGCCCCTTCTTTGGCTATTTTCAAGACCCTTCTTAAAACCCATTTTTATTCACTGGCTTTTAACCCAGCATGAGACTTTGAACTGTTTTTAGCTTTTAACTTTTTGAACTGTTTTTAACTTTTAAACTGTTTTTATCTAACAAACTGTTCTTAGGGTAATTTATATTTGCTTTTTAATTGTGTATTTTTATTTCTGTTTTAAATGTTATTTTTTAGTCTGTCCTTTGCCTCTATTTCTTTGTGGTGTACAGCCCTTTGTTTTTCAACTGTGCTTGTTTTTAAAGGGCTTTATAAATAAAGTTGGTATGGTATGGTATGGTATATAGTTAATATTGTTAATAAGTTAAAGGTGTTTAAAGATAATAAAAGCATGTTTAACACATATAGTTAATATTGTTAACAAGTTAAAGGTGTTTAATGATAATACAAGCATGTTTAACACATATAGTTAATATTGTTAAAAAATTAAAGGTGTTTAATGATAATACAAGAATGTTTAATACATATAGTTAATATTGTTAATAAGTTAAAGGTGTTTAAAGATAATGCAAGCATGTTTAACACATATAGTTAATATTGTTAACAAGTTAAAGGTGTTTAATGATAATACAAGCATGTTTAACACATAGTTAATATTGTTAAAAAATTAAAGGTGTTTAATGATAATACAAGCATGTTAAATACATATAGTTAATATTGTTAACAAGTTAAAGGTGTTTAATGATAATACAAGCATGTTTAACACATAGTTAATATTGTTAAAAAATTAAAGGTGTTTAATGATAATACAAGAATGTTTAATACATATAGTTAATATTGTTAATAAGTTAAAGGTGTTTAAAGATAATACAAGCATGTTTAACACATATAGTTAATATTGTTAACAAGTTAAAGGTGTTTAATGATAATACAAGCATGTTTAACACATAGTTAATATTGTTAAAAAATTAAAGGTGTTTAATGATAATACAAGAATGTTTAATACATATAGTTAATATTGTTAATAAGTTAAAGGTGTTTAAAGATAATACAAGCATGTTTAACACATATAGTTAATATTGTTAACAACTTAAAGGTGTTTAATGATAATACAAGTAAGTTTAATACATATAGTTAATATTGTTAACAAGTTAAAGGTGTTTAAAGATAATGCAAGCATGTTTAACACATATAGTTAATATTGTTAACAACTTAAAGGTGTTTAAAGATAATACAAGCATGTTTAACACATAGTTAATATTGTTAAAAAATTAAAGGTGTTTAATGATAATACAAGCATGTTAAATACATATAGTTAATATTGTTAACAAGTTAAAGGTGTTTAATGATAATACAAGCATGTTTAACACATAGTTAATATTGTTAAAAAATTAAAGGTGTTTAATGATAATACAAGAATGTTTAATACATATAGTTAATATTGTTAACAAGTTAAAGGTGTTTAAAGATAATGCAAGCATGTTTAACACATATAGTTAATATTGTTAACAAGTTAAAGGTGTTTAATGATAATACAAGCATGTTTAACACATAGTTAATATTGTTAACAAGTTAAAGGTGTTTAAAGATAACACAAGCATGTTTAACACATATAGTTAATATTGTTAACAAGTTAAAGGTGTTTAAAGATAATACAAGCATGTCTAACACATATAGATTCCTTTCTTTCATGAAGACAAGAATATAAGTTGGTGTATTACCTGATTCTGATGACTTGCATTGATTGGAATCAGACAGTGGTGCTGATAAGGTCCGCATTTTCGAATGGAGGAGAAAAAAAGTCCTCCTTTCTGTCCAATACCACATGAAAGTGGTTGGTTTTTGGCATCTTATTTGTCCAGCTTCCGTACTCCTTTGTATACACTTTACAAGAAATACATTGTCGGCAAACTCCGTAGCTTGCTAGCTTGTGCACGCCAGCTTTCTGAGACTCCTGTTTTGTTAGCGCAACTGTGCAACTGTGCAGTCGGTCTTTGGAGTCCTAACCCTCTCAGGAAACAGAGTGGACCGACACCAGCAGATGACATGGCACCCCAAACCATCACCCAACCATGCAAATTTTGCATTTCCTTTGGAAATCGAGGTCCCAGAGTCTGGAGGAAGACAGGAGAGGCACAGGATCCACGTTGCCTGAAGTCTAGTGTAAAGTTTCCACCATCAGTGATGGTTTGGGGTGCCATGTCATCTGCTGGTGTCGGTCCACTCTGTTTCCTGAGATCCAGGGTCAACGCAGCCGTCTACCAGCAAGTTTTAGAGCACTTCATGCTTCCTGCTGCTGACCTGCTCTATGGAGATGGAGATTTCAAGTTCCAACAGGACTTGGCGCCTGCACACAGCGCAAAATCTACCCGTGCCTGGTTTACGGACCATGGTATTTCTGTTCTAAATTGGCCCGCCAACTCCCCTGACCTTAGCCCCATAGAAAATCTGTGGGGTATTGTGAAAAGGAAGATGCAGAATGCCAGAGCCAAAAACGCAGAAGAGTTGAAGGCCACTATCAGAGCAACCTGGGCTCTCATAACACCTGAGCAGTGCCAGAAACTCATCGACTCCATGCCACGCCGCATTAACGCAGTAATTGAGGCAAAAGGAGCTCCAACCAAGTATTGAGTATTGTACATGCTCATATTTTTCATTTTCATACTTTTCAGTTGGCCAACATTTCTAAAAATCCCTTTTTTGTATTAGCCTTAAGTAATATTCTAATTTTGTGACACACGGAATTTAGGATTTTCATTTGTTGCCACTTCAAATCATCAAAATTAAATGAAATAAACATTTGAATGCATCAGTCTGTGTGCAATGAATAAATATAATGTACAAGTTACACCTTTTGAATGCAATTACTGAAATAAATCAAGTTTTTCAAAATATTCTAATTTACTGGCTTTTACCTGTATATTTGAACAAATATAAAAATTGAGTGGGTGTGGCTTATATTCCGGTGTATTCCATTGTCCGGAAAATACAGCAAGTTTTTATGACATGACATTTTTTAACTAACAGATTTATATGAAAGGAAAAAAGCCGAGGCCATGATCATGTGACTCCCCCAAGTGGTCGTGGCCCCATTCAACCAGAGTGTTTATGGCCAGCCGTGGCCAAATGGGCTGACAGTTCCAACGCGGCACATATTCCAAGTATCAATAAGCTGCAATTCAACATTGAGGTTGAAGGAAGAAGCCACACGACATCATTGTGTGCTTGACTTATCTCCAAGGACAGGTGCATCGGCTGAAAAGGATGATCAGCGGGGAGAGGGAAAAAAAATTGATAGCGGTGGTTTTAATAAACATCCTCCAAATGATCCCGGCGACCCGCGGGCGGCGCCGGCAGTCGCTCGCACTTGAGCTAGGTTAAAGAATCAAGTGAGATGATTCATTTGAGTGACTGGGGTAGTTGAGTTTGATGGATCGTCCCTTAAAAGCATCATTGCTAATCTTCGGGCTCCTCTTTTTTAGGTTATTCACAGATCAGTGAGTTTTCCGGCTAATCCCGGACCCGACCGCCGCTGTGTACACGGTATTCATCACGCGCTGACAGGTGGAGTCCTTCAGACGACAAATAACCTTCAGCGAGCGGTAGGTGGGCAGGTAGGTGTGCGGTTATTTTGGATACACGGCACAGTGGAGTGGGGCAAAGGCGCACAAGGCGGGAGATGTATGGCGTCCTTGTTGGGCGCGCCGAGATGGACCCCCTCTCAGTTTCCCGGCATAATCATTCTGAGCCTCAGCCATGCCTTCGACAACTCAATCAGACAGCCCTCTACCTGTAAAGTGGCTGGGCTGATTTGATTGCCATTTTTATTGGATCCCGCAGCCATAAATCAAAGCAATGGGGACGGGCTCTACAGACATGACCACTCGTCATTCGCCGGCAGCCTTGGAAACATTGTTTCGGAGGCCGCGCGGCTGTCGTCAGAGGTAAATCAGGGCAGGGGAAGTTTCTTTCCCGCGACGGCGCAGCGCCGCGGTTAAATCATTCCGGAAATGGATGTCACCGCCACCGAGTGTTTTCACCTACCCCTTCAATAGAGTCCCATCAAGTGGTGACAATGTCAGCACTTTTACCCTCCGCTCAAAAAAAAAAGATGCGTCTCTTCTGGGCCGGGCCGCTGGTCTGCTTGAGCTGATAAGACTTTTTTGGACATTTTCAAAGACTTCTGCGTATTAGGGAAGAGCATATGTGTCATATCTTTGCAAGACCCAGCGTCCAAAAACATTTGTTTTTGGTCTATTTCTTTTGTCAGAATTACAGATTTAAAAAATCTTAGCATTTTCAAGCTAAAAATATCAACATAATAGTCTTGGCCACAAAATGAGGCCAAACTGTTCAGTATATTGGCCACTGATTACTAGATTTGATTAAAAGAGTATAAAGGTGACTAACAGGTGGTATTTAATGTCTAGAGGGCTCTCATAATCTTGAACATCGATTTAACAGTTCGGAAGTTGGCAGACCCGTCAGCGATCCTGTTCTGTCTCCCTGTAATGTTTGATCCTGTTCTGTCTCCCTGTAATGTTTGTCTGATCTTGAATGGGATTGTGCTGAAAATTTTAATTTCCCCTTTGTCACGTCTGTGTGATCATGTTTTTGTTTTAGTCATGTTCGGTTTTGTTTTTGGACTTTTTGTGCACTTTTGTTTTGTCACCATAGCAACCAGTAGTTTTCACCTGTCACGTCACGCACCTGTTTCACGTTTTGAGTCACGCACCTGTTTGCGTTAATCATGTCTATAGTATTTAAGTTCATTGTTTTCAGTTTGTCGTTCTGACGACATCCCGCATTTATACTCTCCACACACCCTTATGACCCTTGCTGCGCTTTTTCATGCCGTTTTTTCATCCAAGTAAGTTTTCTTTATTCATGCCATAGTTTGCAAGTTTTGTTTAATTGTTCATAGTTTCTGCCAATGTGCAAGTTCTGTGTTTATAGTCTAGTTTTGTACCTCCGCCCCTGTGCGCGCCTATATATATATATATATATACATATATATATATATATATATATGTATATATATATATATATATATATACATACATATATACATATATACATATATATACATATATACATATATATGTATATATATATATATACATACATATATATACATATATACATATATATACATATATATACATATACATATATATATATATATATATATACATATATATAAACATTGTATTATTTTCCAGTGCAATAACAGTACTGACATGAAGGCTAAAAGGGCATTAGTGGGGCCTTAAAATATATATATATATATATATATATATATATATATATATATATATATATATATATATATATATATATATATATATATATTGGAGAATAATACAATGTGGTCTACATACAACACACAAAGACAAAGATATGTTTCAAAGGGCCAATTTGTTTCAGGCCACAACAAATTGAAAAAACTATTTTAAATAGCTGCAACATAACATACATAAGTAACAAACAGCATAATAACAACATAGCTGTAAACCAAGGAAGGCACACACTACATACACAAAGCCTAACCAGGCGTTTTTTTCTCTCTCAAGGAATTCTGAAATAAAATCATGTCTGAAGCCCAGAACACTCTACACATTTCCCCAGTTTTAGTTTAGAGATAAGGAAAGACTGGCCTGGCCCACTAGCATCCCTCTTTATGTTTGTGAACTTTATAGTCTACACCAGGGGTGCTCATTACGTCGATCGCGATCTACCGGTCGATCTCGGAGGGTGTGTCAGTCGATCACCAGCCAGGCATTAAAAAAATAGTCCTAAAAATGAGCGATCATAAATCTTCACTATGATGTCACTTTCGTCACTTGATTGACATTCACGGCACCCGAGGGTCTTCTGAGATGACGCTGGCTGCTGCCAGCTCATTAAAATTACCGACTGGAAGGCGACAAACACTTTATTTCAACAGACTCTGGCGCCGTACCTGTCGTCAAAACTCCAAAGACCGACTGCACAGTTGCACAATAAAAGCTCTGCTTCATCCTGCCTGCGCTACCAAAATAAGAGTCTCAGAAAGCTGGCGTGCACAAGCTAGCAAGCTACGGAGTTTGCCGACAATGTATTTCTTGTAAAGTGTATACAAAGGAGTACGGAAGCTGGACAAATAAGATGCCAAAAACCAACCACTTTCATGTGGTATTGGACAGAAAGGAGGACTTTTTTTCTCCTCCATTCGAAAATGCGGACATTATCATCACCACTGTCTGATTCCAATCAATGCAAGTCATCACAATCAGGTAATACACCAACTTATATTCTTGTCTTCATGAAAGAAAGGAATCTATATGTGTTAAACATGCTTGTATTATCTTTAAACACCTTTAAGTTGTTAACAATATTAACTATATGTGTTAAACATGCTTGTATTATCTTTAACCACCTTTAAGTTGTTAACAATATTAACTATATGTGTTAAACATGCTTGTTTTATCTTTAACCACCTTTAAGTTGTTAACAATATTAACTATTTGTGTTAAACATGCTTGTATTATCTTTAAACACCTTTAACTTGTTAACAATATTAACTATATGTGTTAAACATGCTTGCATTATCTTTAAACACCTTTAACTTGTAAACAATATTAACTATATGTGTTAAACATGCTTGCATTATCTTTAAACACCTTTAACTTGTTAACAATATTAACTATATGTATTAAACATACTTGTATTATCATTAAACACCTTTAATGTATTAACAATATTAACTATATGTGTTAAACATGCTTGCATTATCATTAAACACCTTTAACTTGTTAACAAAAACATATATTTCATAAATAAGTAAATTTAAATGATATATATGAATGAGGTAGATCCCCACGACTTGATCAATTGAAAAGTAGCTCGCCTGCAGAAAAAGTGTGAGCACCCCTGGTCTACACATTTAGAGTGATGTGATAATCAAACACTCTAGAAGCCTAGAATAAAAGAGTATATAAGAGAATTGACAGAGTGTGTGCCTTCAGTGCGCAGTGCCTCGTTAAAATCCAGCCGCTGTTTCTTAGCAGGTGAAGTGTGTCTCTCTTTACAAGCTTCGTCGAAGCATGTTGCTTTTGTAGCTGTTTCAGCAGATTTGAATTGCTAGAATAGGATCTTTGATCCAAGACACAACTTACATTCAACTAAAATGTTCTTTTCTTTGTGGTCGACAAAAGAAAAGTATTGAGAATATCTCCATGTTAAGAAACTCGGCTTCGGGCTTCGCCATGATGTCTTGTTAGTAAACACAGACACGCCCCTCCCACACTTTCTTGTCGCGTCTTCCGCAGCGCTGCAATAAAACACACTCAGATCTTCTCGGTTTCTAGCCGATACTACATAAAAAATAACGTAAAATAACGCAGTAACGCATCATGTAGTAACGGTAACTGAGTTACTGAATATACAAAATAACGCGTTAGATTACTATTTACCGCCGAAAGTAACGGTGTTACAAAGTAGTACAAAGTTAGTCCCATCACTGCATATTACTGTATATCACACATTGAATATAAATAAAATGAAGTCTTTTCACCCTAGACAGAATCAGGCCCTCCCATCCCAGGTACTAAACTCTCCTTACGCTCCCTTCAAACTTGAAAACTACATCGCTCATCATCTCTCTGCGCTGTCTCCCCGGCTTTTGATTCAGTGCAGAAGTGAAGTCTATCATGTCCGCCAGCGCCAACGTATTCTATTAAACGCAGGTAGCTCATTTCCTCCAGCCGCATGGCTGAGTGGGACTGTGAACGAACATGATGTCAAATTAATTCCCCAGCTCTGAAATTTTGATCACGCCCGGGCTATTTTGGGGTTCTCGCCGCGGAGCTTGTTTCTTACCTCGTTTTCCGGGGGGGGCGTCTCTTAGGGATCAATGTCATTCAGCATAAATATCATCTGCGGAGGGAAAGCAGACATAACAAAAGCCGCGCATTGTAAGCAAGCTCTATGAAGATTTATACAAGGAAAAGAGACATTTCTGCACGCAAAATACAAAAAATGTTTTAGTATATCAATATCAATTTGCAGAGTTAAAACTAGGGAGTGTTAAATGTTGTAATAAAAGGCAGTTTTTGAAACAGTACGTGGTGTTTGCTAAGTACATTGAAGAGGCAGTGACTGATTAATACCGGATGTCATTTATTTATTATTCAATGAAACAGTGTTTGATATCATTTACTACGGAGTTATTTCATTATTTAATGAATACCACAGTGTCTGACATCATTTATTCCTGAGTTATTTTATTGTTTAATGAAAATCAATGTCTGATATCGTGTATCCCTGGGCAGAGGTGGGTAGTAACGCGCTACATTTACTCCGTTACATCTACTTGAGTAACTTTTGGGATAAATTGTACTTCTAAGAGTAGTTTCAATGCAACATACTTTTACTTTTACTTGAGTATATTTATAGAGAAGAAACGCTACTTTTACTCCGCTACTTTTATCTACATTCAGCTCGCTACTCGCTACTCATTTTTATCGATCTGTTAATGCACGCTTTGTTTGTTTTGGTCTGTCAGACAGACCTTCATAGTGCCTGCGTTTCAACAAATACAGTCACTGGTGACGTTCACTCCGTTCCACCAATCAGATGCAGTCACTGGTGACGTTGGACCAATCAAACAGAGCCAGGGGTCACATGACCTGACTTAAACAAGTTGAAAAACTTATTGGGGTGTTACCATTTAGTGGTCAATTGTACGGAATATGTACTGTACTGTGCAATCTACTAATAAAAGTTCCAATCAATCAATCAAAAGTGTGAAGGAAAAAAGATACTTTTTTATTTCAACCGTACATCCCGTCAAAAGCCTAAAGACTGACTGCACAGTTCCTGTCTTCACAATAAAAGTGCCGCTCCATCGCGCCTGCGCTTTCAAAATAAGAGTCTCCGAAAGCCTGCGCAAACAAGCTAGCAAGCTACGGAGTTTGCCGCCAATGTATTTCTTGTAAAGTGTATAAAAACGAATATGGAAGCTGGACATATAAGATGCCAAAAACCAACCACTTTCATGTGGTATTAGACAGAAAGGAGGAACTTTTTTTCTCCTCCATTTGAAAACGTGGACGTTATCATCACTACTGTCTGATTAGGGACGGCGTGGCGCAGTGGAAGAATGGCCGTGCGCGACCCGAGGGTCCCTGGTTCAATCCCCACCTAGTACCAACCTCGTCATGTCCGTTGTGTCCTGAGCAAGACACTTCACCCTTGCTCCTGATGGGTGCTGGTTAGCGCCTTGCATGGCAGCTCCCTCCATCAGTGTGTGAATGTGTGTGTGAATGGGTAAATGTGGAAGTAGTGTCAAAGCGCTTTGAGTACCTTGAAGGTAGAAAAGCGCTATACAAGTACAACCCATTTAGCAGCCCTTTGAGACACTTGTGATTTAGGGCTATATAAATAAACATTGATTGATTGATTGATTGATTACAATCAATGCAAGTCATCAGAATCAGGTAATACACCAACTTATATTCTTGTCTTCATGAAAGAAAGGAATCTATATGTGTTAAACATGCATGTATATTCATTAAAACACTATTAACATGTTTACTTTTACTCAAGTAAATATTTGGGTGACTACTCCTTACTTTTACTTGAGTAATAAATCTCTAAAGTAACAGTACTCTTACTTGAGTACAATTTCTGGCTACTCTACCCACCTCTGTCCCTGGGTTAATTCATTATTTGATGTACACCAGTTTCTGATATCATTCATCCTTAAGTTAATTATTTAATGAATACCACAGTGTCTGATATAATTTATTACCGAGTTAAATTATTATTGAATGAAAAACAATGTCTGATATGATTTATTTAGGAGTTAAGTAGTTAGTAATAATGTGCCTAATATAATGTATACTTAATTTGTTTATTATCCATTGCATGTCTGACATATATTATTTAATGAATATCATATTGTTTGATATCATTTGTTTCTAAAACTAAATTGTGATTTAATGAATACCATAGTCTGATATAATTTATTCCTGAATAAATGGACGCATCATCTATGTATACCAGTGTTTGAAGTAAGTTATTCCTAAATTAATGTATTATTTAATGAATACCACATTATCTGATATAATTTATTCCTGAGTTATTTAATTATTCGTTATTCATTATATATATTTAATGAATACCAGTGTCTGAATTAATTTGTTATTGAATGAAAAACAATGTCTGATATTATTTATCCCTGAGTTAAATTATTTAACAAAATGTCTGATATTATTTATATTTAATTAAAAATTATTTGAATACCACAATGTCTGACATCATTTATTCCTGAGTTATTTTATTGTTTAATGAAAATCAGTGTCTGATATCGTGTATCCCTGGGTTAATTCATTATTTGATGTACACCAGTTTCTGATATCATTCATCCTTAAGGTAATTATTTAATGAAAACCACAGTGTCTGATATAATTTATTACCGAGTTAAATTATTATTGAATGAAAAACAATGTCTGATATGATTTATTTAGGAGTTAAGTAGTTAATAATAATGTGCCTAATATAATGTATACTTAATTTGTTTATTATCCATTGAATGTCTGACATATATTATTTAATGAATATCATATTGTTTGATATCATTTGTTTCTAAAACTAAATTGTGATTTAATGAATACCATAGTCTGATATAATTTATTCCTGAATAAATGTATGTATCATTTATGTATACCAGTGTTTGAAGTAAGTTATTCCTAAATTAATTTATCATTTAATGAATACCACATTATCTGATATAATTTATTCCTGAGTTATTTAATTATTCGTTATTCATTGTATATATTTGTTATTGAATGAAAAACAATGTCCGATATTATTTATCCCTGAGTTAAATTATTTAACAATAAAATGTCTGATATCATTTATATTTAATTAAAAAATATTTGAATACCACAATGTTTAACATATTTTACCCCTGTATTATTATATTTGATAACACCACATTGTGATTTAATGAATACCATAGTCTGATATAATTTATTCCTGAATAAATGTATGTATCATCTATGTATACCAGTGTTTGAAGTAAGTTATTCCTAAATTAATTTATTATTTAATGAATACCACATTATCCGATATAATTTATTCCGGAGTTATTTAATTATTCGTTATTCATTGTATATATTTGTTATTGAATGAAAAACAATGTCCGATATTATTTATCCCTGAGTTAAATTATCTAACAATAAAATGTCTGATATCATTTATATTTAATTAAAAATTATTTGAATACCACAATGTTTAACATATTTTACCCCTGTATTATTATATTTGATAACACCACATTGTGATTTAATGAATACCATAGTCTGATATAATTTATTCCTGAATAAATGTACGCATCATCTATGTATACCAGTGTTTGAAGTAAGTTATTCCTAAATTAATTTATTATTTAATGAATACCACATTATCTGATATAATTTATTCCGGAGTTATTTAATTATTCGTTATTCATTGTATATATTTGTTATTGAATGAAAAACAATGTCCGATATTATTTATCCCTGAGTTAAATTATTTAACAATAAAATGTCTGATATCATTTATATTTAATTAAAAATTATTTGAATACCACAATGTCTAACATATTTTACCCCTGTATTATTATATTTGATGAACACCACATTGTTTGATATAATTTGTTTCTAACACTAAAATTGGGATTGAATTAATATCATATTCTGATATGAAGTATTCCCAAATGAATGCATGTATCAATTATGTATACCAAAGTCAGTTATTTCTGAGTTATTTAAATACATACCAGTGCCATTAATAATTTATTCCTGAATTAGTTTTTTTAATAAATACCAGTGTCTGAAATAATTTACGGATTGTAATTTTTTTTTTAATACTGATACCATTTATCCCTGAATTACTTTATTTAACAAATACTAGAGTCTGAAATAATTTGTTCCGGAATTCATGTATTATTTAATGAATGAATGCATGATATAATTTGTTCCAAAGTTATTTATTTATTACTGAGTTAATTTATAATTTAATGAAAAAGAGTGTCTGATATCATTTGTTTCAAAGTTATTTTTTATTTAATAAATACCACAGTGTCTGATATCATTTACTCCTGAGTTTAACTATTACAATGTCCAATGAATACCAGTGTGTGATATAATTTGTTCCTGAATGTATTGTTAAAAACCAGTGCCTGATATCATTTACCTGGAATAGCCTTTATTTACTTCCTCCTTTGTACTGATTACGTCCATCTGATAATCCAAGTGATGATAAGAAATACACTATAGGGGTGTTTATTTATCTTAAAAAAGCATTTGACACTAAAGATCAGTGGTCCCCAACCACCGTGAATCGATTGGTACCGGGCCGCACAAAAAAATTTTTTTTTACTATGCTTTCATTTTCCATACACACTGTAAATCACTTTGTGATTCTGTCTGTGAAATCCGCTATATAAATAAATGGAAATTACCGGTACTTATTTTTACTGTAGGCTTTATATTTCTCGGTAGGAGCGAAAGTTTGACAGACATAGCAACAGTAACTAATGGGGGGCGGGGCTAAGCGGAACAAACTTTCGCGCGGATGGGTAGCAGGCTAATGTGTGGACCACAATTACACAAATATATACATTTGTGACTCGCAAATCAAAGGTCGTCGAGCCAGAGCCAGCGCCTGCAGAGAAACAAAAATCTGACGGGCACGCACTGTGTCATTCACCGGGAAGCACTCGCGTCAAGGCAGCTCAGCCCCGAACTCAATGAGGTTTTAACAGATGTTGTGAGCGCGGTAAATTTGATCAAAACACGACCACTGAAAGCGCGACTGTTCTCTGCACTGTGTGAGGAAATGGGAGCTGATCATACAGCCGTGCTGTTTCACAGTGAAGCAAGGTGGCTCACCTGGGGCAAAGTGCTGTCACTTGCCCTGTCTTGCCAAATGCATAGCTCCTCCTTTTTTTTTTGCAGAGATTGCAAAGTGGCACTTTTATTTTATTTATTATTGAACTTGATGCAAGTTATTTGATTTATTATTGAACTAAATGCAAGTTATAACACTTTTATTTGATTTATTATTGAACTTGATGCAAGTTATAACACATTTTTGATTTATTATTGAACTTGATGCAAGTTATAACACTTTTGTTTTATTTATTATTGAACTTGATGCAAGTTATAAGACTTTTTTGATTTATTATTGAACTTGATGCAAGTTATAACACTTTTTTGATTTATTATTGAACTTGATGCAAGTTATTTGATTTATTATTGAACTTGATGCAAGTTATAACACTTTTATTTGATTTATTATTGAACTTGATGCAAGTTATAACACTTTTGTTTTATTTATTATTGAACTTGATGCAAGTTATAACACTTTTTTGATTTATTATTGAACGTGATGCAAGTTATAACACTTTTTTTGATTTATTATTGAACTTGATGCAAGTTATAACACTTTTTTTGATTTATTATTGAACTTGATGCAAGTTATTTGATTTATTATTGAACTTGATGCAAGTTATAACACTTTTATTTGATTTATTATTGAACTTGATGCAAGTTATAACACATTTTTGATTTATTATTGAACTTGATGCAAGTTATAACACTTTTGTTTTATTTATTGAACTTGATGGAAGTTATTTTATTTATTATTGAACTTGATGCAAGTTATAACACTTTTATTTGATTTATTATTGAACTTGATGCAAGTTATAACACTTTTTTTGATTTATTATTGAACTTGATGCAAGTTATAACACTTTTGTTTTATTTATTGAACTTGATGGAAGTTATTTTATTTATTATTGAACTTGATGCAAGTTATACCACAGCTGCACAGTTATTTTATTTATTATTGAACTTGATGTTATTTTATGTTATTGAGTTTGAATGTATACAACTTGATGTTCAATAAATTTGAAAATGTTAAAGCTTGGCATTAGCGCTCTGTTGGGGCGATGGGGGCAGGTGGGGCTTGAAAACTCCCCCTTGTCCAAAGTGGGGGATGACAAAAAAAGTTTGAGAGCCACTGATCTAGGCAAACATGGTTAGCAGAAAATGAACTATCAAATTGCTTCATACAGTATGGAGAAGGGCTGGGTGGAACGAGATCTGCTTCGGCCTACTCCTTTTCAGACATGATGAATAGCAAGGTGTACAGCAAACACGTGATGTACTTGAACGCAACACTGATAAGCATGTTGGTAATAAACTACAGCGTCGCCGTGTCCACGGCGGTAAACAAGGCGGCCGTTAGGGGTGCGGATGATTTGAATCAACAAGGGTGAACAGATATGGATACTCTGCGCATTAGTGTTAATAGGAATAGATTATGGAGGGATTTGGCAGAGTGACCTTCAGTGCACTAATTGAAATAGTACTCCGAGTCAGCAGTGGAGTAATCAACTTAAACACAGAATCATAAATCATCGTGAGTAGCGCTGTCACATGGCGGCCATTAGCCCCGTGTTTTTCACCCACACACACGCGCGCACCCGCCCCACTCCTCCGCTCTCCCGCGGCAGCCTCGCGAAAATGTTTGCCACGCCGATCCGTAGGTTAATAGGAACAGAAATGGCATTTAGACTCTATTTGGATCAAAGGCACTGCGGGGTTGAAAGTTTGCTAATTTGCAGGTAATGTGAATTGATGTAGTGGAGGGGGGGGGGGGGGGGGGGGGGGGGCGTGATAAAACCTACATCATAACGCCGCTTTGTGACAGGCTGAGACATAAGAGGTCCAGCTCGTGGCCAGATCTGTTATCAAGAAGGGATTAATCTTACAGGGTCTGTGCGACCTTTGGGTTTTGTTATTAATTACAGCTGACAAAAGCGCAATAAATTGCGTTTCCTTGGTGCTGCTGCTCCTTTCCTACTGTTGCTTGTTAGTAATGCACTAATGCTACTTTATTTACTCATCACCACTTACTGGAAATTGTCATCACCTGTCGCAACAACTAAATCTAAAACTGCTCATTTTAACTGTCTTATGTTTTACTTTATTTTTTTTTAAACAAATTTGTGTTGCTGTTTTAATTGTGATTGTGTGAGTTTCTATTTTTGGCATACCTAATATTTTTGCCGTCCAATAAAAAACACTATTTGATTTAGTTATTTTATTTAAAAAAACATACAAAAACAATTTTCTCAGTTTTTTTATTTGACAGTTAAAAAAAAAAGCTTGCAAGCAAAAATGTGGGCTAGCTAGCTTGGCGAATTTCACAGTGAACTAGGGATGTCCCGATCCATGTTTTTGCACTTCCGATCCGATACCAATATTGTTTTTGCACTTCCGATCCGATACTGACCGACACCGATACTGACCGATACTGGCCTATCCGAGCATGTATTAAAGTTTAAAGTTATTTAGCCTACTTAGTTGTCAGAATCATGTTGAAAAGGGTTTTAGTACTCTTGATAACAACTAGCCAGCTGAATTAGGGGAGTTTGAATAATACACAATGGTTGGTAACAAGAAACTGACCTGTTTATTCAAGGATAAACACAAAATAGACAAAATTATACATGACATCATTGAACTAGGGCTGGGCGATATGGCCTTTTTTTAATATTGCGATATTTTAAGGCCATATTGCGATACACGATATATATCTGGATATTTTGCCTTAGCCTTGAATGAACACTTGATGCATATAATCACAGCAGTATGATGATTCTATGTGTTTTGATTGATTGATTGAGACTTTTATTAGTAGGTTGCACAGTGAAGTACATATTCCGTACAATTGACCACTAAATGGTAACACCCCAATAAGTTTTTCACACTTGTTTAAGTCGGGGTCCACTTAAATTGATTCATGATACAGATATATACTATCAGATATATACTATCATCATAATACAGTCATCACACAAGATAATCACATTGAATTATTGACATTATTTATAATCCAGGGTGTGGATGTAAGTGTCAAAAAGACAGCCAAAAGAGTTTGATATGAGAATAAATCTAAAGTTAAAATATAGGGTAGAAATGCACCCATTTGCAGGAAATGTAGTCTTGATTTTCAAAATGTTCTTTCAAGGCTTGCATGTCTACATTAAAACATTCTTCTTCATACTGCATTAATATATGCTACTTTTAAACTTTCATGCAGAGAAGGAAATCACAACTAAAAAAATCACTAATTTTTTCATACGGTGTTGATGTGGAAATTTTTGCCTCTGCATTTTGATGGTGTGGACGTGTGGCACCGAATGGAGATAAGCGTCTCGACAGACGTCACACTATTTGAACAATGATGACGAAAACTGTTGTCTCTGTCGTGTCCGTGTGTCGAAAATTGTTATGCGCTTATTTTTTTATTTGATTTTGTGCGTGGCATAGATTTGCCGTGCGCAGAGGACGCTTGAGCAGGCGCGCACCTTAGCGGTTGCGATAGCATCACAGCTAACGTTAGCCATGCCGCTACCTCGCTCTCTGCTGGGAGAGGACGTATACGTATGTGACGTATGACGTGACAGTATGTGACGTATGTCGTGACAGTATGTGACGTGTGTAAGAAGGTGCACTTGCTGTCTGTGAGAGGGAGACACAGGAAAGAGTGAGAAGAGCCTGTCGTGTAATGCCAGCAGCTAAAAGCAACTGCGTGAGAATTGTGGCTGTGTTGAAGGTGTGCTGGAAAATGCGGAACGGAAATTACGGAGCAGCAGAAAAGTGGAATGTATTATTTAAATAAGTGCGTTGGAAAACACGGACCGGAGTTTTTTTTTTAAACTGGATCTAGATCTGCATTTTCCCATGAATTGCCGATACGCAATTTTTGGCAAATATCGGCAGCCGATCCGATCCAAATATTGGATCGTGACATCCCAAAATGATACACATTTGAATTTCATAAAGAGTAAGATGCAGTGTATGCTGTGTCATTTCAAACTACTAGTTTTTGATCAAATTAAAGCAAGACTTGTTTTGGATCATTTTTGTCATTTGTATCAACTGGTTTCTTGAAAAAATAAAGCAAAAAAAAATCTGGAAAAAATTGGAAATCAAAGTTTTTGACATCACATGGACAAAGACAAGACCTTCTGGAGGAAAGTTCTATGAAAGAATATGAGCCTATACAGAGCATCTATGAGCAGGCAGTTAGGAAAAAAGCTAAGAAAATTATTTCCAACTCACAACACCCACTCTTTCCTGAATATGGAACCCTGCCATCAGGGAGAAGACTCCGGGTCCCACTATGCAAATCTAACCGCCTTAAATTATCATTTGTCCCAGCCTCCATTAAGTTGACCAACAATGTGCAATAGAATTTTAATACATAGGTTAGCACTTTTTTTTAGCACATAGCACTTTAGCACATAGCACTTTAGAACTAAGCACTTTAGCACACAGCACTTTATCCATGAGCTCTAGTGCAATGCACATTGGTACTTTATCTTTATCTCCATACTGTAGATTTTATGCCTACATCAAAGTGCCACCTATGTCTATCAAGCTCCATGTTCTGATGTTTAAATGTTAGTTGTATGGTTGTGGTTGTGTCGGTGCTTGTGTTTTTGTTCTGTTGTTTTTGGGTATGTTAAGAAAGCAATGATGCACTGTGCCCAAGACAAATTTCCCCGCGGGGACAATAAAGTTGAACCTTGAACCTTGAACCTTGGTCAGATGAAACAAAAATTGAGCTGTCTACAATACAATTACAATACCCAGCAATATGTTTGGAAGAGAAAAGGTGAGGCCTTTAATCCCAGGAACACCATCCTACCGTCAAGCATGGTGATGGTAGTATTATGCTCTGGGCCTGTTTTGCTGCCAATAGAACTACTGCTTTCCAGAGAGTAAATGGGACAACGAAAAAGGAGGATTAGCTCCAAATTCTTCAGGACAAGCTAAAATCATCAGCCCGGAGGTTGGGTCTTGGGCGCAGTTGGGTGTTCCAACAGGACAATGACCCCCAAACACACGTCAAAAGTGGTAAAGGAATGGCTAAATCAGGCTAGAATGAAGGTTTTAGAATGGCCTTCCCAAAGTCCTGACTTAAACGTGTGGACAATGCTGAAGAAACAAGTCCATGTCAGAAAAGCAACACATTTAGCTGAACCGCAGCAATTTTTTGGTCAAAAATTCAAGCAGAAGCTTGTGAATGGTTACCAAAAGCGCCTTATTGCAGGTAAACTTGCCAAGGGACATGTAAGCAAATATTAACATTGCTGTATGTATACTTTTGACCCTCACATTTTCAGTAGAGCCATAATAAATTCATAAAAGAAGCAAACTTCATGAATGTTTTTGTGACCAACAAGTATGTGCTCCAATCACTACATCACAAACAAATAAGAGTTGTAGAAAATATTGGAAAGTCAAGACAGCCATGACATGATGTTCTTTACAAGTGTATGTAAACTATTGACCACGACTGTATATACTGTACTACAACTGTATATTGCAAAGATACTGTAGACTGCCACACCTTTCTATCACTGCTTAACTGCCTATATTTGATGTGTATAATTTACTTTAGCATACTTTCCTAACATTTCCCTTTTTTTTTTAACATGTCTTGGGTGCACTTTATTTCTATATTTAAACCTAGTTTTGTTGGATATAGTTTGACAATAAAAGCCTTTAATCTCATTTGAAAAATTGCTCAAAAATAAAATAAAAGAGGGGCGGGCGGGAAGTGGACATGTGCTTTTTAGGGATGTCCCGATCCGATATTTGGATCGGATCGGCTGCCGATATTTGCCAAAAATTGCGTATCGGCAAAGCATGGGAAAATGCCGATCCAGATCCAGTTTAAAAAAAAACTCCGGTCCGTGTTTTCCAACGCACCTATTTAAATAATACATTCCACTTTTCTGCTGCTCCGTAATTTCCGTTCCGCATTTTCCAGCACACCTTCAACACATCCACAATTCTCACGCAGTTGCTTTTAGCTGCTGGCATTACACGACAGGCTCTTCTCACTCTTTCCTGTGTCTCCCTCTCACAGACAGCGAGCGCACCTTCTTACACACGTCACATACTGTCACGTCATACGTCACATACGTATACGTCCTCTCCCAGCAGAGAGCGAGGTAGCGGCATGGCTAACGTTAGCTGTGATGCTAGCGCAGCCGCTAAGGTGCGCGCCTGCTCAAGCGTCCTCTGCGCACGGCAAATCGATGCCACGCACAAAATCAAATAAAAAAATAAGCGCATAACAATTTTCGACACACGGACACGACAGAGACAACAGTTTTCGTCATCATTGTTCAAATATTGTGACGTCTGTCGAGACGCTTATCTCCATTCGGTGCCACACGCCCACACCATCAAAATGCCGAGGCAAAAATCTCCACATCAACACCGTATGAAAAAATAGTGATTTTTTTAGTTGTGATTTCCTTCTCTGCATGAAAGTTTAAAAGTAGCATATATTAATGCAGTTTGAAGAAGAATGTTTTAATGTAGACATGCAAGCCTTGAAAGAACATTTTGAAAATCAAGACTACATTTCCTGCAAATGGGTGCATTTCTACCCTATATTTTAACTTTAGATTTATTCTCATATCAAACTCTTTTGGCTGTCTTTTTGACACTTACCCTCCACACCCTGGATTATAAATAATGTCAATAATTCAATGTGATTATCTTGTGTGATGACTGTATTATGATGATAGTATATATCTGATAGTATATATCTGTATCATGAATCAATTTAAGTGGACCCCTGGAAAAACTTATTGGGGTGTTACCATTTAGTGGTCAATTGTACGGAATATGTACTTCACTGTGCAACCTACTAATAAAAGTCTCAATCAATCAATCAATCAAAACACATAGAATCATCATACTGCTGTGATTATATGCATCAAGTGTTCATTCAAGGCTAAGGCAAAATATCGAGATATATATTGTGTATCGCAATATGGCCTTAAAATATCGCAATATTAAAAAAAGGCCATATCGCCCAGCCCTAGTTCAATGATGTCATGTATAATTTTGTCTATTTTGTGTTTATCCTTGAATAAACAGGTCAGTTTCTTGTTACCAACCATTGTGTATTATTCAAACTCCCCTAATTCAGCTGGCTAGTTGTTATCAAGAGTACTAAAACCCTTTTCAACATGATTCTGACAACTAAGTAGGCTAAATAACTTTAAACTTTAATACATGCTCGGATTGGCCAGTATCGGTCAGTATCGGTATGGGTCAGTATCGGTATCGGATTGGAAATGCAAAAACAATATCGGTATCGGATCGGAAGTGCAAAAACCTGGATCGGGACATCCCTAGTGCTTTTTATTAGAGATACTTTTCTTTACAGTATTATCGAAATATTTTGACTGTACTTTGCAGTGGTTTAAAACATGTACTAAAAATAATACCAATAAAAATAACTTGGATTTATTGAATATGGTCCTTCTCCCTTCTGTTGCTTGTTAGCAATGCACTAATGCAACTTTATTTACTCATCATTACTTAAAACGTCATCTGGAGCATCGGCACGCCGAGTGGATTGTCACAACATCTATATCCATAACAACTGGCCTCCCAGCGCTAAATGGCTTTTTAATTGCAACTAAAGAGTTGGAATTAGACACTAACCACTAAGCATGGTCTTTCACACAACAATACACAGCCAACACTGACAAGGGGCCGACGGCAAGCGCTTACGTGGTATTAATCAAATAGCGGGTCTAATTAAAAGCGCTTTAAACAAAGCTTTTCTTCTAAATGTTGCCCAGGTATGGCAATAATTTTTGATCAGCCGAGCCTGCAAGACAAATAATTAGAACTGCCACAGCGGCCTGATGAGTGATGTCAGCATCTCCCAGTGACCTTCCCCTGCTAATTAATTTTCATTCCCCACAAGAAGGAGAAAAAAAAAGGCCGCCGTTGTTGCACATTATTAATTGAGTTCATGAAAAGATGCACCTGATTAATTTTTGTTGATAATACTTGTCATTCTGCCGGCCGTCAGTAATCATTTTATGGGCTTTGGGTCTTTGTGTGTTTTTCAAAGTTGATCTAAGTCATCTTGGCATTGGAGGATTAATTCGTCCCCAAAATGGAGCTGCTCACTTCCAGAAGACAACAAGGCCTCTGTTTGCAAAACCGTATGACTTCATTTGACTTCTTTAATCACATATTATTACAGCGGGTATGCTGAGAGGGAAGGAAAAATAAATGACTCCTACTAACCAATAATTTACTTTTATTACCAAAACATGTTTACAATAAACATGTACTGTATAATTATTTTCAATATTCTTAACTTTTGTGTGTTCTATATCAGTGTTTATGCTAATATATATATATATATATTTTTATTTTTTATTTTTATTTTTATATATTTTTTTTTATATTGTTTTACTTTCTTTTTTATTCAAGAATTTTTTTTAAATTTATTTATCTTATTTTATTTTTATTTTATTTTAAAAAAAGGACCTTATCTTCACCAAACCTGGTTGTCCAAATTAGGCATAATAATGTGTTAATTCCACGACTGTATATATTGGTATCGGTTGAAAACGGTATCAGTAATTAAGGGTTTGGTCAATATCGGAATATCGGATATCGGCAAAAAGCCATTATCGGACATCCCTAATATATATATATATATATATATATATATATATATATATATATATATATACTGTATATATATATATATATATATATATATATATATATATATATATATATTAGGGATGTCCAATAATGGCTTTTTGCCGATATCCGATATTCCGATATCATCCCTAATATATATATATATATATATATATATATATATATATATATATATATATATGTCTTAATAAGGTTATCCAAAAAATAGTGCTCGATACCGTAGTAGAGCGCAATATATGTATGTGTGGGAAAAAAAATCACAAGACTATTTCATCTCTACAGGCCTGTTTCATGAGGGGGTTCCCTCAATCATCAGGAGATGAAAAAAAAATCTCCTGATGATTGAGGGAACCCCCTCATGAAACAGGCCTGTAGAGATGAAATAGTCTTGTGATTTTTTTTCCCACACATACATATATATATATATATATATATATATATATATATATATACATATATATATATATATATATATATATATATATATATATATATATATTAGGGATGTCCGATAATGGCTTTTTGCCGATATCCGATATTGACCAAACCCTTAATTACTGATACCGATATCAACCGATACCAATATATACAGTGGTGGAATTAACACATTATTATGCCTAATTTGGACAACCAGGTATGGTGAAGATAAGGTCCTTTTTTAAAAATAAAATAAAAATAAAATAAGATAAATAAATAAATAAAAAATTCTTGAATAAAAAAGAAAGTAAAACAATATAAAAAACAGTTACATAGAAACTAGTAATGAATGAAAATGAGTAAAATTAAGTGTTAAAGGTTAGTACTATTAGTGGACCCTTAATTACTGATACCGATATCAACCGATACCAATATATACAGTCGTGGAATTAACACATTATTATGCCTAATTTGGACAACTAGGTATGGTGAAGATAAGGTCTTTTTAAAAAAATAAAATACAAATAAAATAAGATAAATAAATTAAAAAAAAATTCTTGAATAAAAAAGAAAGTAAAACAATATAAAAAACAGTTACATAGAAACTAGTAATGAATGAAAACGAGTAAAATGAAGTGTTAAAGGTTAGTACTATTAGTGGAGCAGCATGTGTGCTTACGGACTGTATCCCTTGCAGACTGTATTGATATATATTGATATATAATGTAGGAACCACAATATTAATAACAGAAAGAAACAACCCTTTTGTGTGAATGAGTGAATGGGGGAGGGAGGTTTTGGGGTTGGTGTACTAATTGTAAGTGTATCTTGTGTTTTTTATGTTGATTTAATAAAAAACAAAAAAAACAAAAAAACAAAAAAAAAAAAAAAACGATACCGATAATAATAAAAAAACGATACCGACGATTTCCGATAATACATTCTAAAGCATTTATCACGCTGGACATCTCTAATATATATATATATATATATATATATATATATATATATATATATATATATATATATATATATATATATATATATATATATATATATATATATTTATTTTTTATTTATTTATTTTTTTTTAATTTTTTTTTTTCCTTAATACACAGCAAAAACCATAAACAATGAAAACATATTTAAAATAAAACAAATGTATATTTCTTTAAAAAAAATACAATAAATAAATGTAATTCAGTAAAATGTATTTTGAATGATTAAACTTAGCTCAGTGGTATTTCTTAACCCAGGGGTCAGCAACCCAAAATGTTGAAAGAGCCAAATTGGACCAAAAACAAATCTGTCTGGAGCCACAAACAATTGAAAGTCTTATATTGAAGGCAACACATGACGTAAGTGTCTGTGTTGGTTGTATTAGCCTACTATCAAAATGACTTTAAAAGTCGTATATAAGTGTTATAATGAAGGCAACACATGATGCAAGTGTCTATATTAGCCTACTATCAAAATGACTTTAAAAGTCTTATATAAGTGTTATAATGAAGGCAACACATGATGTAAGTGGCTATATTGGCTATCTTAGCCTACTATCAAAATGACTTTAAAAGTCTTATATAAGTGTTATAATGAAGACAACACATTAAGGAAGTGTCTATATTAGTTATATTAGCCTACTATCAAAATGACTTTAAAAGTCTTATATAAGTGTTATAATGAAGGCAACACATGATGTAAGTGTCTATATTAGTTGTATTAGCCTACTATCAAAATGACTTTAAAAGTCTTATATAAGGGTTATTGTGAAGGCAATAGCAACTTATAAACACATATATACATATATATATATATATATATATATATATATATATATATATATATATATATATATATATATGTATGTATATATATATATATATATATATATATATATATATACTGTATACATACATATATATATATATATATATATATACACACACACATACATGTATATAGTTTTAAAGACAAACTGTTGTGTTATAGTTGACTAAATATATCATTATTAATTATTAGTTAAAACCTTTCAGCTTTTTCGCATTACAATCTGTTTTTTACTCTTTTTTTCTTAGTTTTACTGTTGTTTTTTTTAGATAGATAGTCATTTGAAAATACACAGCTTTAAACATTTTAGCAGATACGTTAGGTATCGGCAATACCAGCTTGAATTTTACTTGGTATCGGATCGGAAAGAAAATCAGTGGTACCGCACATCACTATTAGCTGGAATGTTCTGCACATAGTCTTGCATATGAGTCTGCTAAGTTGAAGTATTTACAATAAACTTGAAACAAAAACCTCGACAACGCACTTTTTTCTCAACATCGTGTTGTTGATGAAAAGCCCTTAGCGCTACAAGAGCCTGTTGTTGTACGATAAGACGGAAAAATGCGGAGAGGGGTGTCTTAGCAATCCATTTAGAATGAATAACAACACAGAAAGCATTCTTCTTAATGAAAACGTATAATTTGCCTGAGGAAGCTGAGGGGTAATCGGAGCAATGCAAGATGGCAGTCTTTAATGGCCGCTCTCACCACGACGCCACATTGTTCTTGACAGTTAGAAAATGATGTTGGGGAAACTATTAAAAACATCTGTAATTACGCTGGGCAAATGTGTTGATTTCCCCCGCTTCCCCCCTCCTACTTGTGGCCATATTTGACACGCTCAGCACAATGAGGAGATGAATTAGTACTAATACACAAGTCCGTCTTTAATTGGAGGATCATTATACCTCATCCATAGAGAGGCCCACAGCTAAACTCTGTTCTTTCAACAAAAAAGGAAAAAAAAGCGGGACACAAAAAAAGCGGCTCTAATGAATACTCCTGTGACTTAGTGCCGTCTCGCACAAAAGAGGAGGCACATAAAGTGTTTTTATCTTCCACGTAGTTCCATGTAATTGTTGGATTGAGGTGCAAGATCAATGCTGGCTTCTCCCTTTCCGAATCATTAAAACAGAGGTTGATTACGGGTTACGTCGGGTATAATGCGACAGAATATTTGATCAATGCGATGTTTCAATGAGCTTAGAGCAACAATAGTTTGACCTCAATATAACAGCACACCAACTTGCAATGAAGAGACTCCTATTTTGCTTATCAAACTACTTTTAGTATTTAGTAGAGATGCGCGGATAGGCAATTATTTCATCCGCAACCGCATCAGAAAGTCGTCAACCATCCGCCATCCACCCGATGTAACATTTGATCAGAACCGCACCCGCCCGTTGTTATATATCTAATATAGACGATGCAAGGCAGGTTATAAAGCTTTTGCCTGTTAAAGAAAGGAGACTGATCCAATGCAGCACAGACATTCGCGTGCCACGCTGTCACGACCCAGACGCACACCAGTGCGCAATCATATGGGAGCCGCGCTGAGCGCACCTCTAAGCGCGTCTCGCTGCCGGCGACGGCCGGGTATGGGCCCGACGCTCCAGCGCCATCCATTTTCAGGGCTAGTTGATTCGGCAGGTGGGTTGTTAAACACTCCTTAGCGGGTTCTGACTTCCATGGCCACCGTCCTGCTGTCTATATCAACCAGGGTGAGCCCCACCCCTTTCGTGAGCGCACTGCGCGCGGAGTGACCCCTGTTACGAGCCCCCGGCCACGGGGGTGGCGGGCAGGTAAGCTGCACGGGCGGAGCGCGCGGAGTGACCCCTGTTACGAGCCCCCGGCCACGGGGGTGGCGGGCAGGTAAGCTGCTTACCTGCTGCGCGTGACGCCGGCCGCGGCGAAGGCGGACGAGGCGGGGTGTCGGTGCGGTGGGCGCGGTGGTGACCCTGGACGTGCGTCGGGCCCTTCTCGCGGATCGCCTCAGCTACGGCTCCCGGTGGGGCCCTCTCGGGGGAAGGGGCCTCGGTCCCGGACCCCGGCGAGGCGTCCCTTCTCCACTCCGTAAAAGTGTCCATCTCTTTTTTTTTTTTTCTTCTGTTGTGGCATATGCTGCAGGTGCCTGCTCGTTTTTCGTATGTGGGTAACAACATTTAACTATGTATATATATTTCCCAATTGGTTTAACTGCCACCCGCCTGAATCTATTTAAAATCAAATTTTTTTTTATTTCAACCGCCCGACCCGACCCGCGGATAAAATCTAATTTTTTTTAATTTCATCCGCCCGATCCGCGGATAATCCGCGGACTCCGCGGTTGTGCCCACAAACCGCGCATCTCTAGTATTTAGTATCGGCGGACCTGACAGGACACTGAATTAAGATGTGTTAATGCTAGTGTTCCAAACTGTGTGCAGTGTTTGTGGAAACTTTGCACACTAAAATAAACAATGCTTGTAACTAGAGATGTCAGATAATGTCGGCCTGCCGATATTATCGGACGATAAATGCTTTAGAATGTAATATCGGAAATAATCGGTATCGGTTTTTTTATTATCGGTATCGGGGTTTTTTTTTTTTTTTTTTTTTTTTTAATTAAATCAACATAAAAAACACAAGATAAACTTACAATTAGTGCACCAACCCAAAAAACCTCCCTGCCCCATTTACACTCATTCACACAAAAGGGTTGTTTCTTTCTGTTATTAATATTGTGGTTCCTACATTATATATCAATATATATCAATACAGTCTGCAAGGGATACAGTCCGTAAGCACACATGCTGCTCCACTAATAGTACTAACCTTTAACACTTCATTTTACTCATTTTCATTCATTACTAGTTTCTATGTAACTGTTTTTTATATTGTTTTACTTTCTTTTTTATTCAAGAAAATGTTTTTAATTTATTTACTTATTTATTTTTATTTTTTTATTTTTTTAAAACATACTTGCCAACCCTCCCGGATTTTCCGGGAGACTCCCGAAATTCAGCGCCTCTCCCGAAAACCTCCCGGGACAAATTTTGTCCCGAAAATCTCCCGAAATTCAGGCGGACTCAGGTCCTCATGGGTTTATTGTTAGGCAGTTTCATTAACGTCCTCCCAGCGTGGCAACAACACACAACAACAGCAGCCACGTTTTTGTCTACCGTAAAGCATTTCGTCTGCCGTAAACAGCAATGTTGTGACACTCTTAAACAGGACAATACTGCCATCTAGTGCATTTGATGAAAGCACTTTTGTGCGTGCCACACATCAATGCATCATCAGAGAGGGTGTTCAGCATGGTTAGAAAAATAGGGACAGAGAATAGAACAAGGATGGACAATTCAACCCTTAACTCAACAATGAGTAGATGAGTGTTATGTGTGTGTATATGTGTAAATAAATGAACACTGAAATTCAAGTATTTATTTTATATATATATATATATATATATATATATATATATATATATATATATATATATATATATATATATATATATATATATATATATATATATATATATATATATATATATATATATATAATAAAATAGATATATATACATATATATATATATATATATATATATATATATATATATATATATAAAACAAATATATATATATATATGTATGTATATATATATATATATATATACATATAATAAAATAAATATATATATATATATATATATATATATATATATATATATATATATATATATATATATATAGCTAGTAGAGATTCGCGGTTTGCGGGCACAACCGCGGAGTCCGCGGATTATCCGCGGATCGGGCGGATGAAATTTAAAATTTAGATTTTATCAGCGGGTCGGGTCGGGTCGGGTCGGGTGATTGAAATTAAAAAAAATTAGATTTTAAATAGATTCAGGCGGGTGGCAGTTAAACCAATTGGTAAATATATATACATAGTTAAATGTTGTTACCCACATACGAAAAACGAGCAGGCACCTGCTGCATATGCCACAACAGAAGAAAAAAAAAAAAAGAGATGGACACTTTTACGGAGCGGAGAAGGCCCCCGACGCCTCGCCGGGGTCCGGGACCGAGGCCCCTTCCCCCGAGAGGGCCCCACCGGGAGCCGTAGCTGAGGCGATCCGCGAGAAGGGCCCGACGCACGTCCAGGGTCACCACCGCGCCCACCGCACCGACACCCCGCCTCGTCCGCCTTCGCCGTGGCCGGCGTCACGCGCAGCAGGTAAGCAGCTTACCTGCCCGCCACCCCTGTGGCCGGGGGCTCGTAACAGGGGTCACTCCGCGCGCTCCGCCCGCGCAGCTTACCTGCCCGCCACCCCTGTTGCCGGGGGCGCGTAACAGGGGTCACTCCGCGCGCAGTGCGCTCACGAAAGGGGTGGGGCTCACCCTGGTTGATATAGACAGCAGGACGGTGGCCATGGAAGTCGGAACCCGCTAAGGAGTGTGTAACAACCCACCTGCCGAATCAACTAGCCCTGAAAATGGATGGCGCTGGAGCGTCGGGCCCATATACCCGGCCGTCGCCGGCAGCGAGACGCGCTTGGAGGTGCGCTCAGCGCGGCTCCCATATGATTGCGCACTGGTGTGTGTCTGGGTCGTGACAGCGTGGCACGCGAATGTCTGTGCTGCGTTGGATCAGTCTCCTTTCTTTAACAGGCAAAAGCTTTATAACCTCACTAATGCCTTGCATCGTCTATATTAGATATATAACAACGGGCGGGTGCGGGCGGATGGCGGGCGGATGCAGTTCTGATCAAATGTTAGATCGGGTGGATTGCGGATGGTTGACGACTTTCTGATGCGGTTGCGGATGAAATAATTGCCTATCCGCGCATCTCTAATAGCTAGAATTCACTGAACGTCAAGTATTTCTTATATATACATATATATATATATATATACATATATATATATATATATATATATATATATGAAATACTTGACTTGGTGAATTCTAACTGTAAATATACTCTCCCCTTTTAGCCACGCCCCCAACCACGCCCCCAGCTACGCCACCGTCCCACCCCGACCCCACCCACCCCCACCCCCCTTCCCCCCACCTCCCAAAATCGGAGGTCTCAAGGTTGGCAAGTATGTTTTAAAAGGACCTTATCTTCACCATACCTGGTTGTCCAAATTAGGCATAATAATGTGTTAATTCCACAACTGTATATATTGGTATCGGTTGATATCTGTATCGGTAATTAAGGGTTTGGTCAATATTGAAATATCGGATATTGGCAAAAAGCCATTATCGGACATCCGTACTTGTAACTACAGATGTCGATAAATGCTTTAAAATGTAATATCGGAAAAACATCGGTATCGGTTTCAAAAATTTAAATTACAGTAATGACTTTTTTTGACATTGCATACATTTATCATTTGTTTTCAAAACGGTTAGAAAAAAGTGGGACCCCAAAAGTGTACTGTGGGCATACTTGCCAACCTTGAGACCTCCGATTTCGGGAGGTGGGGGGTTGGGGGCGGGGCGTGGTTGGGGGCGTGGTTAAGAGGGGAGGAGTATATTGACAGCTAGAATTCACCAAGTCAAGTATTTCATATATATATATATATGTATGTGTGGGAAAAAAATCACAAGACTATTTCATCTCTACAGGCCTGTTTCATGAGGGGGGGTACCCTCAATCATCAGGAGATTTTTTTTAATTTTTTTATTTTTTTTATTTTTTATCGAGCACTATTTTTTGGATAACCTTATTAAGACATATATATATATATATATATATATATATATATATATATATATATATACACATCCTGAAAATATGCAAACAAAACTGTGTTTAGATAATTGATACTTCAAACTTGCATAAATAAATATTAAGGAATATAACATAACTTGGCTTCTGAGAGCTTCAAAATGTAATGAATAAAATGCTAAAGTTGTTGATAAACAAGCAATTATTTTAATAATTAAATATGGTCATTTTAAATAAATTATTATGATAATTTAAAATTAATTATTTCAAATATGTTTATTTTAATGTATAATTCTATGGCTGGATGTAATAAGGAGTCGGAAAAAATAAAAAATAAAAATACAATTAATTTTGATGTTTTTAGCAAAATATAGGAATTTTTTTTTTTTTTTTTTTTTTTAATTAATAAATATACTTATTTTTAGGTAAGATAAACATAATAATACAATTTATCTCTAGTCTGGATGATTTAGTTCTTGTCACCCTGTTGTCCTCCCGTCAGTCCTCACTCACGCCCCCTCCAGCTCCGGCTGAAAATCGGGAGATTTTCGGGAGAATATTTGTCCCGGGAGGTTTTCGGGAGAGGCGCTGAATTTCGGGAGTCTCCCGGAAAATTCGGGAGGGTTGGCAAGTATGACTGTGGGACCCCATTTTTATGACTTGATGGGGTCCCTGGGAAAATTCCTAGCACCAACACTGCTGTTAAATATTAAGATAATATTGAATGAATTCAAGATAATAAGAGCACAATAATGTCGGAGGAAGCAGAGCAAATGTAATGCCCACTGAGGAAGTCATTAGCTCGCTCTCAGCAAACGACAGCCCATCAAACGGGCGAGCAATCTTCAAGTCGTTTGGCGGCCCCGACACACTTAAAGCTCAAGCTAACAGGTCAGGAGCGAAGACGTGAGCGACCGAAGACAACGAGGAAAAAAAGGTGGAATGTGAACTATAAGTTTTATTGTTTTTCTTGCTGCAATGTCAGCGAGGTTTAAGGTTTGACCTCCATGCTAATGGAGGAGGCCCCACTTCTTTATCTATTACTGACCAACGTGATCACCCTGGCTTGGAAACTAAAAAGTGCTGAAATGGTCTAAATGATGAGCGCAAGGATCTGCAGGGGGTTTTGCATATCACACATCCTCCGTGGCTTTAAGAGAGAAGGGGTAGGAGAAAAAAAAAAGGTGAAAGAGGTCAGCTCAATATGCATATAATTTGGCGTTAAATTCCAAGTTTGGGTTTTAAGTCGGCTGATGAAAGGCGGCTATGAATAAATGTAATCTTTTTTTTCTCCTCGCATTTTGGGTCATTTGCGGGAAATGGCCGGGCCGAAAAGTCTTTGTTCAGCACGTCGGATGGCTGTTCGGGTTTCTTAATGCCGTTCCGTGCAAATCATTGTCCTCCTGAAACTCCCTCAATGTTTAAGCAATGTCAAGCAGTTCATGTCCAGCTTTGCTGGCGCTAAACAAAACTCAGTAGGGCAAAGACCGCCGCCAAGGCCACACCGCTAACTTGATCAGCAGTGTTGGAATAAAAATCAAGCATAGATTCTAGCTACTTTCCAACAAAGGCAATTGAATGAATCCTTCATAAAGCCAATTAGTTAAAGTAATTATTGCGTTACTTCTTTGAAACACTTCCAATGTTAGCTTTGTAGCGGCGTTTCCCATTGATTGATTGATTGATTGAAGAATTTTTTTTGAAGTTTGCATAGGAACGGGTACAATTTTCATCATTCACTGGTACAAGGTCAACTAAAAGTAAATTATTCAAGAAAGCCTAAGCTTGTTTCGGTTGAAATACTTTGTTTTTACCCATGTAACATTGAAAAACATACATCTAGAACAGAGTACTATGCAATCAAAGTTCAAATGACTACAATAAAATAAATAAAGATTTAACATTTTTAAAAAGTAAAAGGCTTTGTCTATTCCCAGTTACGGGTAGCCGCTGCTCCATGGACTTGCCCATCCATCCATCCATCTTCTTCCGCTTATCCGGGTCGCGGGGGCAGCAGCCTAAGCAGGGAAGCCCAGACTGCCCTCTCCCCAGCCACTTCGTCCAGCTCTTCCCGTGGGACCCCGAGGCGTTCCCAGGCCAGCCGGGAGACATAGTCTTCCCAACGTGTCCTGGGTCTTCCCCGTGGCCTCCTACCGGTCGGACGTGCCCTAAACACCTCCCTAGGGAGGCGCTCGGGTGGCATCCTGACCAGATGCCCGAACCACCTCATCTGGCTCCTCTCTATGTGGAGGAGCAGCGGCTTTACTTTGAGCTCCCCCCGGATGGCAGAGCTTCTCACCCTATCTCTAAGGGAGAGCCCTGCCACCCGGCGGAGGAAACTCATTTGGGCCGCTTGTACCCGTGATCTTGTCCTTTCGGTCATAACCCAAAGCTCATGACCATAGGTGAGGATGGGAACGTAGATCGACCAGTGTGGTTTTCGTCCTGGTCGTGGAACTGTGGACCAGCTCTATACTCTGGGCAGGGTCCTTGAGGGTGAATGGGAGTTTGCCCAACCAGTCTACATGTGTTTTGTGGACTTGGAGAAGGCATTCGACCGTGTCCCTCGGGAAGTCCTGTGGGGAGTGCTCAGAGAGTATGGGGTATCGGACTGTCTGATTGTGGCAGTCCACTCCCTGTATGATCAGTGTCAGAGCTTGGTCCGCATTGCCGGCAGTAAGTCGGACACGTTTCCAGTGAGGGTTGGACTCCGCCAAGGCTGCCCTTTGTCACCCATTCTGTTCATAACTTTTATGGACAGAATTTCTAGGCGCAGTCAAGGCGTTGAGGGGATCCGGTTTGGTGGCTGCAGGATTAGGTCTCTGCTTTTTGCAGATGATGTGGTCCTGATGGCTTCCTCCGGCCAAGATCTTCAGCTCTCGCTGGATCGGTTCGCAGCCGAGTGTGAAGCGACTGGGATGAGAATCAGCACCTCCAAGTCCGAGTCCATGGTTCTCGCCCGGAAAAGGGTGGAGTGCCATCTCCGGGTTGGGGAGGAGATGTTGCCCCAAGTGGAGGAGTTCAAGTACCTCGGAGTCTTGTTCACGAGTGAGGGAAGAGTGGATCGTGAGATCGACAGGCGGATCGGTGCGGCGTCTTCAGTAATGCGGACGCTGTATCGATCCGTTGTGGTGAAGAAGGAGCTGAGCCGGAAGGCAAAGCTCTCGATTTACGGGTCGATCTACGTTCCCATCCTCACCTATGGTCATGAGCTTTGGGTTATGACCGAAAGGACAAGATCACGGGTACAAGCGGCCGAAATGAGTTTCCTCCGCCGGGTGGCGGGTCTCTCCCTTAGAGATAGCGTGAGAAGCTCTGTCATCCGGGGGGAGCTCAAAGTAAAGCCGCTGCTCCTCCACATGGAGAGGAGCCAGATGAGGTGGTTCGGGCATCTGGTCAGGATGCCACCCGAACGCCTTTAGGGCACGTCCGACCGGTAGGAGGCCGCGGGGAAGACCCAGGACACGTTGGGAAGACTATGTCTCCCGGCTGGCCTGGGAACGCCTCGGGGTCCCACAGGAAGAGCTGGACGAAGTGGCTGGGGAGAGGGAAGTCTGGGTTTCCCTGCTTAGGCTGCTGCCCCCGCGACCCGACCTCGGATAAGCGGAAGAAGATGGATGGATGGATGGATGGATGGGCTTACCGGTTATTGGAAAACAATAACGTTCTTACAAGCAACGTTACAGTTAACAGGAATTCTCACGACAGCGTGGAAGCAACTGAGGCAAAATGGAATCCGCTGTTGCTTCAGTCTAATCTAGTTTTACTATTTAAAAAAAGTTAGCTCAGGCCTTCAGTTACGCTATGCTATGACCGAACAGCATTAATCTGCTCAATACAACACTGACATGGAGGAAGGAGTAATAAATAAATAAATAAATGGGTCATAGAACATGTTAAGATTTCCCTCATGATGGAAGAGGTAAAACTGTGAATTTACCCAAGCTAGCATGCATGCGAGCTTGTTAGTATCTTAGTGTTACTTCAGCTGTGTGTTGGACAAAGAACATGTAAGTTGTGGGCACTTTTTACGTTTATTTTGTTACAAAGCCTTTCTTCAACGGAGTATTTTATTCAAACTCAAATTAATACGGAACAACACTCAAACTAGACCAGGGGTGCTCATTACGTCGATCGCGATCTACCGGTCGATCTCGGAGGGTGTGTCAGTCGATCACCAGCCAGGCATTAAAAAAATAGTCCTAAAAATGAGCGATCATAAATCTTCACTATGACGTCACTTTCGTCACTTGATTGACATTTAACGGCACCCGAGGGTCTTCTGAGATGACGCTGGCTGCTGCCAGCTCATTAAAATTACCGACTGGAAGGCGAGAAACACTTTATTTCAACAGACTCTGGCGCCGTACCTGTCGTCAAAACTCCAAAGACCGACTGCACAGTTGCACAATAAAAGCTCTGCTTCATCCTGCCTGCGCTACCAAAATAAGAGTCTCAGAAAGCTGGCGTGCACAAGCTAGCAAGCTACGGAGTTTGCCGACAATGTATTTCTTGTAAAGTGTATACGAAGGAGTACGGAAGCTGGACAAATAAGATGCCAAAAACCAACCACTTTCATGTGGTATTGGACAGAAAGGAGGACTTTTTTTTTTTTCCTCCATTCGAAAATTTAACTTGTTAACAATATTAACTATATGTGTTAAACATGCTTGTTTTATCTTTAACCACCTTTAAGTTGTTAACAATATTAACTATTTGTGTTAAACATGCTTGTATTATTTTTAACCACCTTTAACTTGTTAACAATATTAACTATATGTGTTAAACATGCTTGTTTTATCTTTAACCACCTTTAACTTGTTAACAATATTAACTATATGTGTTAAACATGCTTGTATTATCTTTAACCACCTTTAAGTTGTTAACAATATTAACTATATGTGTTAAACATGCTTGTTTTATCTTTAACCACCTTTAAGTTGTTAACAATATTAACTATTTGTGTTAAACATGCTTGTATTATTTTTAACCACCTTTAACTTGTTAACAATATTAACTATATGTGTTAAACATGCTTGTTTTATCTTTAACCACCTTTAACTTGTTAACTGTCACGACTTGATCTTGGGAGTTTGCTTTTCCAGGATGCAACGGAAAGTTGGCACGGGTGAGACGGGAATTAAGGTACATGATTTATTATTACCAAAAAAAAAGGAATAAATGAAAGCGCGCACAGTGGCGGAGAACAAACTATGAAAAACAAAAAGACTATAAACATGGAACCAAAACTTACTTTGACAAGGGACATGAAGCAGGATCTTAAGAGGAATGGACAGAGCATACAACCAGAAATGTGGTGTGAGGTCGTCAGGACGAACAACAGAAAATGAATGAACTTAAATACTTATGGACATGATTAACAATAGGTGCGTGACTCAAAACAGGTGCGTGACATGACAGGTGAAACTAATGGGTAACTATGGTGACAAAACAAAACAAAAGTGCACAAAAAGTCCAAAAATAAAACCTGATCACACAGACATGACAGTTAACAATATTAACTATTTGTGTTAAACATGCTTGTATTATTTTGAACCACCTTTAACTTGTTAACAATATTAACTATATGTGTTAAACATGCTTGCATTATCTTTAAACACCTTTAACTTGTTAACAATATTAACTATATGTATTAAACATGCTTTTATTATCATTAAACACCTTTAATGTATTAACAATATTAACTATATGTGTTAAACATGCTTGCATTTATCATTAAACACCTTTAACTTGTTAACAAAAACATATATTTCATAAATAAGTAAATATAAATGATATATATGAATGAGGTAGATCCCCACGACTTGATCAATTGAAAAGTAGCTCGCCTGCAGAAAAAGTGTGAGCACCCCTGAACTAGACAATCCAAATTGACGAGTAGCACATTTAGGGCTGGGCGAAAAACACCCATATTGTATTTTTTGCAACTTTTGAGACACCATCCATCCATCCATCCATCTTCTTCCGCTTATCCGAGGTCGGGTCGCGGGGGCAGCAGCCTAAGCAGGGAAGCCCAGACTTCCCTCTCCCCAGCCACTTCGTCCAGCTCTTCCTGTGGGAGCCCGAGGCGTTCCCAGGCCAGCCGGGAGACATAGTCTTCCCAACGTGTCCTGGGTCTTCCTCGCGGCCTCCTACCGGCCGGACGTGCCCTAAACACCTTCCTAGGGAGGCGTTCGGGTGGCATCCTGACCAGATGCCCGAACCACCTCATCTGGCTCCTCTCCATGTGGAGGAGCAGCGGCTTTACTTTGAGCTCCTCCCGGATGGCAGAGCTTCTCACCCTATCTCTAAGGGAGAGACCCGCCACCCGGCGGAGGAAACTCATTTCGGCCGCTTGTACCCGTGATCTTGTCCTTTCGGTCATAACCCAAAGCTCATGACCATAGGTGAGGATGGGAACGCAGATCGACTGGTAAATTGAGAGCTTTGCCTTCCGGCTCAGCTCCTTCTTCACCACAACGGACCGATACAGCGTCCGCATTACTGAAGACGCCGCACCGATCCGCCTGTCGATCTCACGATTCACTCTTCCCTCACTCGTGAACAAGACTCCGAGGTACTTGAACTCCTCCACTTGGGGCAAGATCTCCTCCCCAACCTGGAGATGGCACTCCACCCTTTTCCGGGCGAGAACCATGGACTCGGACTTGCAGGTGCTGATTCTCATCCCAGTCGCTTCACACTCGGCTGCGAACCGATCCAGTGAGAGCTGAAGATCCTGGCCAGATGAAGCCATCAGGACCACATCATCTGCAAAAAGCAGAGACCTAATCCTGCAGCCACCAAACCAGATCCCCTCAACGCCTTGACTGCGCCTAGAAATTCTGTCCATAAAGGTTATGAACAGAATGGGTGACAAAGGGCAGCCTTGGCGGAGTCCAACCCTCACTGGAAACGTGTCCGACTTACTGCCGGCAATGCGGACCAAGCTCTGGCACTGATCATACAGGGAGCGGACTGCCACAATCAGACAGTCCGATACCCCGTACTCTCTGAGCACTCCCCACAGGACTTCCCGAGGGACACGGTCGAATGCCTTCTCCAAGTCCACAAAACACATGTAGACTGGTTGGGCAAACTCCCACGCACCCTCAAGGACCCTGCCGAGAGTATAGAGCTGGTCCACAGTTCCACGACTAGGACCAAAGCCACACTGTTCCTCCTGAATCCGAGACACAATTTCCGAAAACCAATTTGATGTTCACCGTATTTCTCCCCACATTTTTGGTTTCCGAACTGTACGACGTTTGAGGTCCCACTGTTGCCGTAAGGTCCTGTTGTACTTGTGACAGAAACAGTAGGGCCCCTGCTGGTTGCAGCCAAGTAGTGCACTCCATTGTTGCCTCAATTGCTTCAAGATACGATTGATTAACAGAAAATGTTGATTCAAACAATACCCCGTGATAATGATGTCAGAAAAGTTTAGGTCAACCACACTGACGAGGAACTTATTTGTCGAGCGAGGCAAAAAAAAACCCCACGACGGATGGAGGGCGGCCAGTCAAAAGAGCGAGAACGTCATTCATCTGCTAACCTGTTCAAGGTGCGCCCGCCTGGTTGATGTCCTCCTCCTTTGGTGGGGAAACATATGTCCACAGCAGCTGTGCCACCGTCAATAGGCAGTGATTGTACGCTCGCTAACCGCATTCCCGGGAGCCAGGCCAAGTTTGAGCCGAGTGAGCTGTCCCATATTTTTTTTTCCTCCGTGCGATCCTTTTTCTACATTCCACCTGACAAATGAATCTCAGCGGAATTAGCGGCCATTCACTTTGGCCCCGAACTGCATCCGAGCTCGCTTTCTGTAACACTACACACCAGCTGCTAGGAAGCGCTGGCTTAAAAAAAACAAAAACATCTTCATTCTAGTTCATCCCAAATAGGTTGGAGGTGAGGTTCCACCAAACTACAGTTGGCTGGTGCTTTGGCGCACAATGATTCTAGGATTCACTTT